>NW_026872038.1:0-193176 GCF_033458585.1 Syngnathus typhle
AGAAAAAGTGCTCAGCTCGCCGAGAAAATGCGATTTAAGCAATAAAATTAAAAATGCTTATAAAACATAAACCAAACGTTGGAGGTGGTCATTTCTTCATGCGCAGTGATAAACTCGGCACTCTAAAGCACCCGAGAGCGTTTTTTTCGATGCCAACCTAACCAGAGTGACGGGAGCGGCACAATTCAGAAAAAGTGCTCAGCTCGCCGAGAAAATGCGATTTAAGCAATAAAATTAAAAATGCTTATAAAACATAAACCAAACGTTGGAGGTGGTCATTTCTTCATGCGCAGTGATAAACTCGGCACTCTAAAGCACCCGAGAGCGTTTTTTTCGATGCCAACCTAACCAGAGTGACGGGAGCGGCACAATTCAGAAAAAGTGCTCAGCTCGCCGAGAAAATGCGATTTAAGCAATAAAATTAAAAATGCTTATAAAACATAAACCAAACGTTGTAAATGGTCATTTCTTATTACGCAGTAATAAACTCGGCACTCTAAAGCACCCGAGAGCGTTTTTTTCGATGCCAACCTAACCAGAGTGACGGGAGCGGCACAATTCAGAAAAAGCGCTCAGCTCGCCGAGAAAATGCGATTTAAGCAATAAAATTAAAAATGCTTATAAAACATAAACCAAACGTTGGAGGTGGTCTTTTCTTCATGTGCAGTGATAAACTCGGCACTCTAAAGCACCCGAGAGCGTTTTTTTCCATGCCAACCTAAACAGAGTGACGGGAGCGGCACAATTCAGAAAAAGTGCTCAGCTCGCCGAGAAAATGCGATTTAAGCAATAAAATTAAAAATGCTTATAAAACATAAACCAAACGTTGTAGATGGTCATTTCTTATTACGCAGTAATAAACTCGGCACTCTAAAGCACCCGAGAGCGTTTTTTTCCATGCCAACCTAACCAGAGTGACGGGAGCGGCACAATTCAGAAAAAGTGCTCAGCTCGCCGAGAAAATGCAATTTAAGCAATAAAATTAAAAATGCTTATAAAACATAAACCAAACGTTGGAGGTGGTCATTTCTTCATGCGCAGTGATAAACTCGGCACTCTAAAGCACCCGAGAGCGTTTTTTTCGATGCCAACCTAACCAGAGTGACGGGAGCGGCACAATTCAGAAAAAGTGCTCAGCTCGCCGAGAAAATGCGATTTAAGCAATAAAATTAAAAATGCTTATAAAACATAAACCAAACGTTGTAGATGGTCATTTCTTATTACGCAGTAATAAACTCGGCACTCTAAAGCACCCGAGAGCCTTTTTTTCCATGCCAACCTAACCAGAGAGACGGGAGCGGCACAATTCAGAAAAAGTGCTCAGCTCGCCGAGAAAATGCGATTTAAGCAATAAAATTAAAAATGCTTATAAAACATAAACCAAACGTTGGAGGTGGTCATTTCTTCATGCGCAGTGATAAACTCGGCACTCTAAAGCACCCGAGAGCGTTTTTTTCCATGCCAACCTAACCAGAGTGACGGGAGCGGCACAATTCAGAAAAAGTGCTCAGCTCGCCGAGAAAATGCGATTTAAGCAATAAAATTAAAAATGCTTATAAAACATAAACCAAACGTTGGAGGTGGTCATTTCTTCATGCGCAGTGATAAATTCGGCACTCTAAAGCACCCGAGAGCGTTTTTTTCCATGCCAACCTAACCAGAGTGACGGGAGCGGCACAATTCAGAAAAAGTGCTCAGCTCGCCGAGAAAATGCGATTTAAGCAATAAAATTAAAAATGCTTATAAAACATAAACCAAACGTTGTAGATGGTCATTTCTTATTACGCAGTAATAAACTCGGCACTCTAAAGCACCCGAGAGCGTTTTTTTCCATGCCAACCTAACCAGAGTGACGGGAGCGGCACAATTCAGAAAAAGTGCTCAGCTCGCCGAGAAAATGCGATTTAAGCAATAAAATTAAAAATGCTTATAAAACATAAACCAAACGTTGGAGGTGGTCATTTCTTCATGCGCAGTGATAAACTCGGCACTCTAAAGCACCCGAGAGCGTTTTATTCGATGCCAACCTAACCAGAGTGACGGGAGCGGCACAATTCAGAAAAAGCGCTCAGCTCGCCGAGAAAATGCGATTTAAGCAATAAAATTAAAAATGCTTATAAAACATAAACCAAACGTTGGAGGTGGTCATTTCTTCATGCGCGGTGATAAACTCGGCACTCTAAAGCACCCGAGAGCGTTTTTTTCCATGCCAACCTAACCAGAGTGACGGGAGCGGCACAATTCAGAAAAAGTGCTCAGCTCGCCGAGAAAATGCGATTTAAGCAATAAAATTAAAAATGCTTATAAAACATAAACCAAACGTTGGAGGTGGTCATTTCTTCATGCGCAGTGATAAACTCGGCACTCTAAAGCACCCAAGAGCGTTTTTTTCGATGCCAACCTAACCAGAGTGACGGGAGCGGCACAATTCAGAAAAAGTGCTCAGCTCGCCGAGTAAATGCGATTTAAGCAATAAAATTAAAAATGCTTATAAAACATAAACCAAACGTTGGAGGTGGTCATTTCTTCATGCGCAGTGATAAACTCGGCACTCTAAAGCACCCGAGAGCGTTTTTTTCGATGCCAACCTAACCAGAGTGACGGGAGCGGCACAATTCAGAAAAAGCGCTCAGCTCGCCGAGAAAATGCGATTTAAGCAATAAAATTAAAAATGCTTATAAAACATAAACCAAACGTTGGAGGTGGTCATTTCTTCATGCGCAGTGATAAACTCGGCACTCTAAAGCACCCGAGAGCGTTTTTTTCCATGCCAACCTAAACAGAGTGACGGGAGCGGCACAATTCAGAAAAAGTGCTCAGCTCGCCGAGAAAATGCGATTTAAGCAATAAAATTAAAAATGCTTATAAAACATAAACCAAACGTTGTAGATGGTCATTTCTTATTACGCAGTAATAAACTCGGCACTCTAAAGCACCCGAGAGCGATTTTTTCCATGCCAACCTAACCAGAGTGACGGGAGCGGCACAATTCAGAAAAAGTGCTCAGCTCGCCGAGAAAATGCAATTTAAGCAATAAAATTAAAAATGCTTATAAAACATAAACCAAACGTTGGAGGTGGTCATTTCTTCATGCGCAGTGATAAACTCGGCACTCTAAAGCACCCGAGAGCGTTTTTTTCGATGCCAACCTAACCAGAGTGACGGGAGCGGCACAATTCAGAAAAAGTGCTCAGCTCGCCGAGAAAATGCGATTTAAGCAATAAAATTAAAAATGCTTATAAAACATAAACCAAACGTTGGAGGTGGCCATTTCTTCATGCGCAGTGATAAACTCGGCACTCTAAAGCACCCGAGAGCGTTTTTTTCCATGCCAACCTAACCAGAGTGACGGGAGCGGCACAATTCAGAAAAAGTGCTCAGCTCGCCGAGAAAATGCGATTTAAGCAATAAAATTAAAAATGCTTATAAAACATAAACCAAACGTTGGAGGTGGTCTTTTCTTCATGCGCAGTGATAAACTCGGCACTCTAAAGCACCCGAGAGTGTTTTTTTCCATGCCAACCTAAACAGAGTGACGGGAGCGGCACAATTCAGAAAAAGTGCTCAGCTCGCCGAGAAAATGCGATTTAAGCAATAAAATTAAAAATGCTTATAAAACATAAACCAAACGTTGTAAATGGTCATTTCTTATTACGCAGTAATAAACTCGGCACTCTAAAGCACCCGAGAGCGTTTTTTTCGATGCCAACCTAACCAGAGTGACGGGAGCGGCACAATTCAGAAAAAGCGCTCAGCTCGCCGAGAAAATGCGATTTAAGCAATAAAATTAAAAATGCTTATAAAACATAAACCAAACGTTGGAGGTGGTCTTTTCTTCATGTGCAGTGATAAACTCGGCACTCTAAAGCACCCGAGAGCGTTTTTTTCCATGCCAACCTAAACAGAGTGACGGGAGCGGCACAATTCAGAAAAAGTGCTCAGCTCGCCGAGAAAATGCGATTTAAGCAATAAAATTAAAAATGCTTATAAAACATAAACCAAACGTTGTAGATGGTCATTTCTTATTACGCAGTAATAAACTCGGCACTCTAAAGCACCCGAGAGCGTTTTTTTCCATGCCAACCTAACCAGAGTGACAGGAGCGGCACAATTCAGAAAAAGTGCTCAGCTCGCCGAGAAAATGCGATTTAAGCAATAAAATTAAAAATGCTTATAAAACATAAACCAAACGTTGGAGGTGGTCATTTCTTCATGCGCAGTGATAAACTCGGCACTCTAAAGCACCCGAGAGCGTTTTTTTCCATGCCAACCTAACCAGAGTGACGGGAGCGGCACAATTCAGAAAAAGTGCTCAGCTCGCCGAGAAAATGCGATTTAAGCAATAAAATTAAAAATGCTTATAAAACATAAACCAAACGTTGGAGGTGGTCATTTCTTCATGCGCAGTGATAAACTCGGCACTCTAAAGCACCCGAGAGCGTTTTTTTCCATGCCAACCTAACCAGAGTGACGGGAGCGGCACAATTCAGAAAAAGTGCTCAGCTCGCCGAGAAAATGCGATTTAAGCAATAAAATTAAAAATGCTTATAAAACATAAACCAAACGTTGTAGATGGTCATTTCTTATTACGCAGTAATAAACTCGGCACTCTAAAGCACCCGAGAGCGTTTTTTTCCATGCCAACCTAACCAGAGTGACGGGAGCGGCACAATTCAGAAAAAGTGCTCAGCTCGCCGAGAAAATGCGATTTAAGCAATAAAATTAAAAATGCTTATAAAACATAAACCAAACGTTGGAGGTGGTCATTTCTTCATGCGCAGTGATAAACTCGGCACTCTAAAGCACCCGAGAGCGTTTTATTCGATGCCAACCTAACCAGAGTGACGGGAGCGGCACAATTCAGAAAAAGCGCTCAGCTCGCCGAGAGAATGCGATTTAAGCAATAAAATTAAAAATGCTTATAAAACATAAACCAAACGTTGGAGGTGGTCATTTCTTCATGCGCGGTGATAAACTCGGCACTCTAAAGCACCCGAGAGCGTTTTTTTCCATGCCAACCTAACCAGAGTGACGGGAGCGGCACAATTCAGAAAAAGTGCTCAGCTCGCCGAGAAAATGCGATTTAAGCAATAAAATTAAAAATGCTTATAAAACATAAACCAAACGTTGGAGGTGGTCATTTCTTCATGCGCAGTGATAAACTCGGCACTCTAAAGCACCCGAGAGCGTTTTTTTCGATGCCAACCTAACCAGAGTGACGGGAGCGGCACAATTCAGAAAAAGTGCTCAGCTCGCCGAGTAAATGCGATTTAAGCAATAAAATTAAAAATGCTTATAAAACATAAACCAAACGTTGGAGGTGGTCATTTCTTCATGCGCAGTGATAAACTCGGCACTCTAAAGCACCCGAGAGCGTTTTTTTCGATGCCAACCTAACCAGAGTGACGGGAGCGGCACAATTCAGAAAAAGCGCTCAGCTCGCCGAGAAAATGCGATTTAAGCAATAAAATTAAAAATGCTTATAAAACATAAACCAAACGTTGGAGGTGGTCATTTCTTCATGCGCAGTGATAAACTCGGCACTCTAAAGCACCCGAGAGCGTTTTTTTCCATGCCAACCTAACCAGAGTGACGGGAGCGGCACAATTCAGAAAAAGCGCTCAGCTCGCCGAGAAAATGCGATTTAAGCAATAAAATTAAAAATGCTTATAAAACATAAACCAAACGTTGGAGGTGGTCATTTCTTCATGCACAGTGATAAACTCGGCACTCTAAAGCACCCGAGAGCGTTTTTTTCGATGCCAACCTAACCAGAGTGACGGGAGCGGCACAATTCAGAAAAAGTGCTCAGCTCGCCGAGAAAATGCGATTTAAGCAATAAAATTAAAAATGCTTATAAAACATAAACCAAACGTTGGAGGTGGTCATTTCTTCATGCGCAGTGATAAACTCGGCACTCTAAAGCACCCGAGAGCGTTTTTTTCGATGCCAACCTAACCAGAGTGACGGGAGCGGCACAATTCAGAAAAAGTGCTCAGCTCGCCGAGAAAATGCGATTTAAGCAATAAAATTAAAAATGCTTATAAAACATAAACCAAACGTTGGAGGTGGTCATTTCTTCATGCGCAGTGATAAACTCGGGACTCTAAAGCACCCGAGAGCGTTTTATTCGATGCCAACCTAACCAGAGTGACGGGAGCGGCACAATTCAGAAAAAGTGCTCAGCTCGCCGAGAAAATGCGATTTAAGCAATAAAATTAAAAATGCTTATAAAACATAAACCAAACGTTGGAGGTGGTCATTTCTTCATGCGCAGTGATAAACTCGGCACTCTAAAGCACCCGAGAGCGTTTTTTTCGATGCCAACCTAACCAGAGTGACGGGAGCGGCACAATTCAGAAAAAGCGCTCAGCTCGCCGAGAAAATGCGATTTAAGCAATAAAATTAAAAATGCTTATAAAACATAAACCAAACGTTGGAGGTGGTCATTTCTTCATGCGCAGTGATAAACTCGGCACTCTAAAGCACCCGAGAGCGTTTTTTTCGATGCCAACCTAACCAGAGTGACGGGAGCGGCACAATTCAGAAAAAGCGCTCAGCTCGCCGAGAAAATGCGATTTAAGCAATAAAATTAAAAATGCTTATAAAACATAAACCAAACGTTGGAGGTGGTCATTTCTTCATGCGCAGTGATAAACTCGGCACTCTAAAGCACCCGAGAGCGTTTTTTTCGATGCCAACCTAACCAGAGTGACGGGAGCGGCACAATTCAGAAAAAGTGCTCAGCTCGCCGAGAAAATGCGATTTAAGCAATAAAATTAAAAATGCTTATAAAACATAAACCAAACGTTGGAGGTGGTCATTTCTTCATGCGCAGTGATAAACTCGGCACTCTAAAGCACCCGAGAGCGTTTTTTTCGATGCCAACCTAACCAGAGTGACGGGAGCGGCACAATTCAGAAAAAGTGCTCAGCTCGCCGAGAAAATGCAATTTAAGCAATAAAATTTAAAATGCTTATAAAACATAAACCAAACGTTGTAGATGGTCATTTCTTATTACGCAGTAATAAACTCGGCACTCTTAAGCACCCGAGAGCGTTTTTTTCCATGCCAACCTAACCAGAGTGACGGGAGCGGCACAATTCAGAAAAAGTGCTCAGCTCGCCGAGAAAATGCGATTTAAGCAATAAAATTAAAAATGCTTATAAAACATAAACCAAACGTTGGAGGTGGTCATTTCTTCATGCGCAGTGATAAACTCGGCACTCTAAAGCACCCGAGAGCGTTTTTTTCCATGCCAACCTAACCAGAGTGACGGGAGCGGCACAATTCAGAAAAAGTGCTCAGCTCGCCGAGAAAATGCGATTTAAGCAATAAAATTAAAAATGCTTATAAAACATAAACCAAACGTTGGAGGTGGTCATTTCTTCATGCGCAGTGATAAACTCGGCACTCTAAAGCACCCGAGAGCGTTTTATTCGATGCCAACCTAACCAGAGTGACGGGAGCGGCACAATTCAGAAAAAGTGCTCAGCTCGCCGAGAAAATGCGATTTAAGCAATAAAATTAAAAATGCTTATAAAACATAAACCAAACGTTGGAGGTGGTCATTTCTTCATGCGCAGTGATAAACTCGGCACTCTAAAGCACCCGAGAGCGTTTTTTTCGATGCCAACCTAACCAGAGTGACGGGAGCGGCACAATTCAGAAAAAGTGCTCAGCTCGCCGAGAAAATGCGATTTAAGCAATAAAATTAAAAATGCTTATAAAACATAAACCAAACGTTGGAGTTGGTCATTTCTTCATGCGCAGTGATAAACTCGGCACTCTAAAGCACCCGAGAGCGTTTTTTTCGATGCCAACCTAACCAGAGTGACGGGAGCGGCACAATTCAGAAAAAGTGCTCAGCTCGCCGAGAAAATGCGATTTAAGCAATAAAATTAAAAATGCTTATAAAACATAAACCAAACGTTGGAGGTGGTCATTTCTTCATGCGCAGTGATAAACTCGGCACTCTAAAGCACCCAAGAGCGTTTTTTTCGATGCCAACCTAACCAGAGTGACGGGAGCGGCACAATTCAGAAAAAGCGCTCAGCTCGCCGAGAAAATGCGATTTAAGCAATAAAATTAAAAATGCTTATAAAACATAAACCAAACGTTGGAGGTGGTCATTTCTTCATGCACAGTGATAAACTCGGCACTCTAAAGCACCCGAGAGCGTTTTTTTCGATGCCAACCTAACCAGAGTGACGGGAGCGGCACAATTCAGAAAAAGTGCTCAGCTCGCCGAGAAAATGCGATTTAAGCAATAAAATTAAAAATGCTTATAAAACATAAACCAAACGTTGGAGGTGGTCATTTCTTCATGCGCAGTGATAAACTCGGCACTCTAAAGCACCCGAGAGCGTTTTTTTCGATGCCAACCTAACCAGAGTGACGCGAGCGGCACAATTCAGAAAAAGCGCTCAGCTCGCCGAGAAAATGCGATTTAAGCAATAAAATTAAAAATGCTTATAAAACATAAACCAAACGTTGGAGGTGGTAATTTCTTCATGCGCAGTGATAAACTCGGCACTCTAAAGCACCCGAGAGCGTTTTTTTCGATGCCAACCTAACCAGAGTGACGGGAGCGGCACAATTCAGAAAAAGTGCTCAGCTCGCCGAGAAAATGCGATTTAAGCAATAAAATTAAAAATGCTTATAAAACATAAACCAAACGTTGGAGTTGGTCATTTCTTCATGCGCAGTGATAAACTCGGCACTCTAAAGCACCCGAGAGCGTTTTTTTCGATGCCAACCTAACCAGAGTGAAGGGAGCGGCACAATTCAGAAAAAGTGCTCAGCTCGCCGAGAAAATGCGATTTAAGCAATAAAATTAAAAATGCTTATAAAACATAAACCAAACGTTGGAGGTGGTCATTTCTTCATGCGCAGTGATAAACTCGGCACTCTAAAGCACCCAAGAGCGTTTTTTTCGATGCCAACCTAACCAGAGTGACGGGAGCGGCACAATTCAGAAAAAGCGCTCAGCTCGCCGAGAAAATGCGATTTAAGCAATAAAATTAAAAATGCTTATAAAACATAAACCAAACGTTGGAGGTGGTCATTTCCTCATGCACAGTGATAAACTCGGCACTCTAAAGCACCCGAGAGCGTTTTTTTCGATGCCAACCTAACCAGAGTGACGGGAGCGGCACAATTCAGAAAAAGTGCTCAGCTCGCCGAGAAAATGCGATTTAAGCAATAAAATTAAAAATGCTTATAAAACATAAACCAAACGTTGTAGATGGTCATTTCTTATTACGCAGTAATAAACTCGGCACTCTAAAGCACCCGAGAGCGTTTTTTTCGATGCCAACCTAACCAGAGTGACGGGAGCGGCACAATTCAGAAAAAGCGCTCAGCTCGCCGAGAAAATGCGATTTAAGCAATAAAATTAAAAATGCTTATAAAACATAAACCAAACGTTGGAGGTGGTCATTTCTTCATGCACAGTGATAAACTCGGCACTCTAAAGCACCCGAGAGCGTTTTTTTCGATGCCAACCTAACCAGAGTGACGGGAGCGGCACAATTCAGAAAAAGTGCTCAGCTCGCCGAGAAAATGCGATTTAAGCAATAAAATTAAAAATGCTTATAAAACATAAACCAAACGTTGTAAATTGTCATTTCTTATTACGCAGTAATAAACTCGGCACTCTAAAGCACCCGAGAGCGTTTTTTTCGATGCCAACCTAACCAGAGTGACGGGAGCGGCACAATTCAGAAAAAGCGCTCAGCTCGCCGAGAAAATGCGATTTAAGCAATAAAATTAAAAATGCTTATAAAACATAAACCAAACGTTGGAGGTGGTCATTTCTTCATGCACAGTGATAAACTCGGCACTCTAAAGCACCCGAGAGCGTTTTTTTTCATGCCAACCTAACCAGAGTGACGGGAGCGGCACAATTCAGAAAGTGCTCAGCTCGCCGAGAAAATGCGATTTAAGCAATAAAATTAAAAATGCTTATAAAACATAAACCAAATATTGGAGGTGGTCATTTCTTCATGCGCAGTGATAAACTCGGCACTTTAAAGCACCCGAGAGCGTTTTTTTCGATGCCAACCTAACCAGAGTGACGGGAGCGGCACAATTCAGAAAAAGTGCTCAGCTCGCCGAGAAAATGCGATTTAAGCAATAAAATTAAAAATGCTTATAAAACATAAACCAAACGTTGGAGGTGGTCATTTCTTCATGCGCAGTGATAAACTCGGCACTCTAAAGCACCCGAGAGCGTTTTTTTCCATGCCAACCTAACCAGAGTGACGGGAGCGGCACAATTCAGAAAAAGTGCTCAGCTCGCCGAGAAAATGCGATTTAAGCAATAAAATTAAAAATGCTTATAAAACATAAACCAAACGTTGGAGGTGGCCATTTCTTCATGCGCAGTGATAAACTCGGCACTCTAAAGCACCCGAGAGCGTTTTTTTCCATGCCAACCTAACCAGAGTGACGGGAGCGGCACAATTCAGAAAAAGTGCTCAGCTCGCCGAGAAAATGCGATTCAAGCAATAAAATTAAAAATGCTTATAAAACATAAACCAAACGTTGGAGGTGGCCATTTCTTCATGCGCAGTGATAAACTCGGCACTCTAAAGCACCCGAGAGCGTTTTTTTCCATGCCAACCTAACCAGAGTGACGGGAGCGGCACAATTCAGAAAAAGTGCTCAGCTCGCCGAGAAAATGCGATTTAAGCAATAAAATTAAAAATGCTTATAAAACATAAACCAAACGTTGGAGGTGGTCATTTCTTCATGCACAGTGATAAACTCGGCACTCTAAAGCACCCGAGAGCGTTTTTTTCCATGCCAACCTAACCAGAGTGACAGGAGCGGCACAATTCAGAAAAAGTGCTCAGCTCGCCGAGAAAATGAGATTTAAGCAATAAAATTAAAAATGCTTATAAAACATAAACCAAACGTTGGAGGTGGTCTTTTCTTCATGCGCAGTGATAAACTCGGCACTCTAAAGCACCCGAGAGTGTTTTTTTCCATGCCAACCTAAACAGAGTGACGGGAGCGGCACAATTCAGAAAAAGTGCTCAGCTCGCCGAGAAAATGCGATTTAAGCAATAAAATTAAAAATGCTTATAAAACATAAACCAAACGTTGTAGATGGTCATTTCTTATTACGCAGTAATAAACTCGGCACTCTAAAGCACCCGAGAGCGTTTTTTTCCATGCCAACCTAACCAGAGTGACGGGAGCGGCACAATTCAGAAAAAGTGCTCAGCTCGCCGAGAAAATGCGATTTAAGCAATAAAATTAAAAATGCTTATAAAACATAAACCAAACGTTGGAGGTGGTCATTTCTTCATGCGCAGTGATAAACTCGGCACTCTAAAGCACCCGAGAGCGTTTTTTTCCATGCCAACCTAACCAGAGTGACGGGAGCGGCACAATTCAGAAAAAGTGCTCAGCTCGCCGAGAAAATGCGATTTAAGCAATAAAATTAAAAATGCTTATAAAACATAAACCAAACGTTGGAGGTGGTCATTTCTTCATGCGCAGTGATAAACTCGGCACTCTAAAGCACCCGAGAGCGTTTTTTTCCATGCCAACCTAACCAGAGTGACAGGAGCGGCACAATTCAGAAAAAGTGCTCAGCTCGCCGAGAAAATGCGATTTAAGCAATAAAATTAAAAATGCTTATAAAACATAAACCAAACGTTGGAGGTGGTCTTTTCTTCATGCGCAGTGATAAACTCGGCACTCTAAAGCACCCGAGAGCGTTTTTTTCCATGCCAACCTAAACAGAGTGACGGGAGCGGCACAATTCAGAAAAAGTGCTCAGCTCGCCGAGAAAATGCGATTTAAGCAATAAAATTAAAAATGCTTATAAAACATAAACCAAACGTTGTAGATGGTCATTTCTTATTACGCAGTAATAAACTCGGCACTCTAAAGCACCCGAGAGCGTTTTTTTCCATGCCAACCTAACCAGAGTGACGGGAGCGGCACAATTCAGAAAAAGTGCTCAGCTCGCCGAGAAAATGCGATTTAAGCAATAAAATTAAAAATGCTTATAAAACATAAACCAAACGTTGGAGGTGGTCATTTCTTCATGCGCAGTGATAAACTCGGCACTCTAAAGCACCCGAGAGCGTTTTTTTCGATGCCAACCTAACCAGAGTGACGGGAGCGGCACAATTCAGAAAAAGTGCTCAGCTCGCCGAGAAAATGCGATTTAAGCAATAAAATTAAAAATGCTTATAAAACATAAACCAAACGTTGGAGGTGGCCATTTCTTCATGCGCAGTGATAAACTCGGCACTCTAAAGCACCCGAGAGCGTTTTTTTCCATGCCAACCTAACCAGAGTGACGGGAGCGGCACAATTCAGAAAAAGTGCTCAGCTCGCCGAGAAAATGCGATTTAAGCAATAAAATTAAAAATGCTTATAAAACATAAACCAAACGTTGGAGGTGGTCATTTCTTCATGCGCAGTGATAAACTCGGCACTCTAAAGCACCCGAGAGCGTTTTTTTCGATGCCAACCTAACCAGAGTGACGGGAGCGGCACAATTCAGAAAAAGTGCTCAGCTCGCCGAGAAAATGCGATTTAAGCAATAACATTAAAAATGCTTATAAAACATAAACCAAACGTTGTAGATGGTCATTTCTTATTACGCAGTAATAAACTCGGCACTCTAAAGCACCCGAGAGCGTTTTTTTCCATGCCAACCTAACCAGAGTGACGGGAGCGGCACAATTCAGAAAAAGTGCTCAGCTCGCCGAGAAAATGCGATTTAAGCAATACAATTAAAAATGCTTATAAAACATAAACCAAACGTTGGAGGTGGTCATTTCTTCATGTGCAGTGATAAACTCGGCACTCTAAAGCACCCGAGAGCGTTTTTTTCCATGCCAACCTAACCAGAGTGACGGGAGCGGCACAATTCAGAAAAAGTGCTCAGCTCGCCGAGAAAATGCGATTTAAGCAATAAAATTAAAAATGCTTATAAAACATAAACCAAACGTTGGAGGTGGTCATTTCTTCATGCACAGTGATAAACTCGGCACTCTAAAGCACCCGAGAGCGTTTTTTTCCATGCCAACCTAACCAGAGTGACGGGAGCGGCACAATTCAGAAAAAGTGCTCAGCTCGCCGAGAAAATGCGATTTAAGCAATAAAATTAAAAATGCTTATAAAACATAAACCAAACGTTGGAGGTGGTCATTTCTTCATGCACAGTGATAAACTCGGCACTCTAAAGCACCCGAGAGCGTTTTTTTCCATGCCAACCTAACCAGAGTGACAGGAGCGGCACAATTCAGAAAAAGTGCTCAGCTCGCCGAGAAAATGCGATTTAAGCAATAAAATTAAAAATGCTTATAAAACATAAACCAAACGTTGGAGGTGGTCTTTTCTTCATGCGCAGTGATAAACTCGGCACTCTAAAGCACCCGAGAGTGTTTTTTTCCATGCCAACCTAAACAGAGTGACGGGAGCGGCACAATTCAGAAAAAGTGCTCAGCTCGCCGAGAAAATGCGATTTAAGCAATAAAATTAAAAATGCTTATAAAACATAAACCAAACGTTGTAGATGGTCATTTCTTATTACGCAGTAATAAACTCGGCACTCTAAAGCACCCGAGAGCGTTTTTTTCCATGCCAACCTAACCAGAGTGACGGGAGCGGCACAATTCAGAAAAAGTGCTCAGCTCGCCGAGAAAGTGCGATTTAAGCAATAAAATTAAAAATGCTTATAAAACATAAACCAAACGTTGGAGGTGGTCATTTCTTCATGCGCAGTGATAAACTCGGCACTCTAAAGCACCCGAGAGCGTTTTTTTCCATGCCAACCTAAGACGGGAGCGGCACAATTCAGAAAAAGTGCTCAGCTCGCCGAGAAAATGCGATTTAAGCAATAAAATTAAAAATGCTTATAAAACATAAACCAAACGTTGGAGGTGGTCATTTCTTCATGCGCAGTGATAAACTCGGCACTCTAAAGCACCCGAGAGCGTTTTTTTCCATGCCAACCTAACCAGAGTGACAGGAGCGGCACAATTCAGAAAAAGTGCTCAGCTCGCCGAGAAAATGCGATTTAAGCAATAAAATTAAAAATGCTTATAAAACATAAACCAAACGTTGGAGGTGGTCTTTTCTTCATGCGCAGTGATAAACTCGGCACTCTAAAGCACCCGAGAGCGTTTTTTTCCATGCCAACCTAAACAGAGTGACGGGAGCGGCACAATTCAGAAAAAGTGCTCAGCTCGCCGAGAAAATGCGATTTAAGCAATAAAATTAAAAATGCTTATAAAACATAAACCAAACGTTGTAGATGGTCATTTCTTATTACGCAGTAATAAACTCGGCACTCTAAAGCACCCGAGAGCGTTTTTTTCCATGCCAACCTAACCAGAGTGACGGGAGCGGCACAATTCAGAAAAAGTGCTCAGCTCGCCGAGAAAATGCGATTTAAGCAATAAAATTAAAAATGCTTATAAAACATAAACCAAACGTTGGAGGTGGTCATTTCTTCATGCGCAGTGATAAACTCGGCACTCTAAAGCACCCGAGAGCGTTTTTTTCGATGCCAACCTAACCAGAGTGACGGGAGCGGCACAATTCAGAAAAAGTGCTCAGCTCGCCGAGAAAATGCGATTTAAGCAATAAAATTAAAAATGCTTATAAAACATAAACCAAACGTTGGAGGTGGCCATTTCTTCATGCGCAGTGATAAACTCGGCACTCTAAAGCACCCGAGAGCGTTTTTTTCCATGCCAACCTAACCAGAGTGACGGGAGCGGCACAATTCAGAAAAAGTGCTCAGCTCGCCGAGAAAATGCGATTTAAGCAATAAAATTAAAAATGCTTATAAAACATAAACCAAACGTTGGAGGTGGTCATTTCTTCATGCGCAGTGATAAACTCGGCACTCTAAAGCACCCGAGAGCGTTTTTTTCGATGCCAACCTAACCAGAGTGACGGGAGCGGCACAATTCAGAAAAAGTGCTCAGCTCGCCGAGAAAATGCGATTTAAGCAATAAAATTAAAAATGCTTATAAAACATAAACCAAACGTTGTAGATGGTCATTTCTTATTACGCAGTAATAAACTCGGCACTCTAAAGCACCCGAGAGCGTTTTTTTCCATGCCAACCTAACCAGAGTGACGGGAGCGGCACAATTCAGAAAAAGTGCTCAGCTCGCCGAGAAAATGCGATTTAAGCAATACAATTAAAAATGCTTATAAAACATAAACCAAACGTTGGAGGTGGTCATTTCTTCATGTGCAGTGATAAACTCGGCACTCTAAAGCACCCGAGAGCGTTTTTTTCCATGCCAACCTAACCAGAGTGACGGGAGCGGCACAATTCAGAAAAAGTGCTCAGCTCGCCGAGAAAATGCGATTTAAGCAATAAAATTAAAAATGCTTATAAAACATAAACCAAACGTTGGAGGTGGTCATTTCTTCATGCACAGTGATAAACTCGGCACTCTAAAGCACCCGAGAGCGTTTTTTTCGATGCCAACCTAACCAGAGTGACGGGAGCGGCACAATTCAGAAAAAGCGCTCAGCTCGCCGAGAAAATGCGATTTAAGCAATAAAATTAAAAATGCTTATAAAACATAAACCAAACGTTGGAGGTGGTCATTTCTTCATGCACAGTGATAAACTCGGCACTCTAAAGCACCCGAGAGCGTTTTTTTCGGTACCAACCTAACCAGAGTGACGGGAGCGGCACAATTCAGAAAAAGTGCTCAGCTCGCCGAGAAAATGCGATTTAAGCAATAAAATTAAAAATGCTTATAAAACATAAACCAAACGTTGGAGGTGGTCATTTCTTCATGCGCAGTGATAAACTCGGCACTCTAAAGCACCCGAGAGCGTTTTTTTCGATGCCAACCTAACCAGAGTGACGGGAGCGGCACAATTCAGAAAAAGTCTCAGCTCGCCGAGAAAATGCAATTTAAGCAATAAAATTTAAAATGCTTATAAAACATAAACCAAACGTTGTAGATGGTCATTTCTTATTACGCAGTAATAAACTCGGCACTCTAAAGCACCCGAGAGCGTTTTTTTCCATGCCAACCTAACCAGAGTGACGGGAGCGGCACAATTCAGAAAAAGTGCTCAGCTCGCCGAGAAAATGCGATTTAAGCAATAAAATTAAAAATGCTTATAAAACATAAACCAAACGTTGGAGGTGGTCATTTCTTCATGCGCAGTGATAAACTCGGCACTCTAAAGCACCCGAGAGCGTTTTTTTCCATGCCAACCTAACCAGAGTGACGGGAGCGGCACAATTCAGAAAAAGTGCTCAGCTCGCCGAGAAAATGCGATTTAAGCAATAAAATTAAAAATGCTTATAAAACATAAACCAAACGTTGGAGGTGGTCATTTCTTCATGCGCAGTGATAAACTCGGCACTCTAACGCACCCGAGAGCGTTTTATTTGATGCCAACCTAACCAGAGTTACGGGAGCGGCACAATTCAGAAAAAGTGCTCAGCTCGCCGAGAAAATGCGATTTAAGCAATAAAATTAAAAATGCTTATAAAACATAAACCAAACGTTGGAGGTGGTCATTTCTTCATGCGCAGTGATAAACTCGGCACTCTAAAGCACCCGAGAGCGTTTTTTTCGATGCCAACCTAACCAGAGTGACGGGAGCGGCACAATTCTGAAAAAGCGCTCAGCTCGCCGAGAAAATGCGATTTAAGCAATAAAATTAAAAATGCTTATAAAACATAAACCAAACGTTGGAGGTGGTCATTTCTTCATGCGCAGTGATAAACTCGGCACTCTAAAGCACCCGAGAGCGTTTTTTTCGATGCCAACCTAACCAGAGTGACGGGAGCGGCACAATTCAGAAAAAGTGCTCAGCTCGCCGAGAAAATGCGATTTAAGCAATAAAATTAAAAATGCTTATAAAACATAAACCAAACGTTGGAGGTGGTCATTTCTTCATGCGCAGTGATAAACTCGGCACTCTAAAGCACCCGAGAGCGTTTTTTTCCATGCCAACCTAACCAGAGTGACGGGAGCGGCACAATTCAGAAAAAGTGCTCAGCTCGCCGAGAAAATGCGATTTAAGCAATAAAATTAAAAATGCTTATAAAACATAAACCAAACGTTGGAGGTGGTCATTTCTTCATGCGCAGTGATAAACTCGGCACTCTAAAGCACCCGAGAGCGTTTTATTTGATGCCAACCTAACCAGAGTGACGGGAGCGGCACAATTCAGAAAAAGTGCTCAGCTCGCCGAGAAAATGCGATTTAAGCAATAAAATTAAAAATGCTTATAAAACATAAACCAAACGTTGGAGGTGGTCATTTCTTCATGCGCAGTGATAAACTCGGCACTCTAAAGCACCCGAGAGCGTTTTTTTCGATGCCAACCTAACCAGAGTGACGGGAGCGGCACAATTCAGAAAAAGCGCTCAGCTCGCCGAGAAAATGCGATTTAAGCAATAAAATTAAAAATGCTTATAAAACATAAACCAAACGTTGGAGGTGGTCATTTCTTCATGCACAGTGATAAACTCGGCACTCTAAAGCACCCGAGAGCGTTTTTTTCGATGCCAACCTAACCAGAGTGACGGGAGCGGCACAATTCAGAAAAAGTGCTCAGCTCGCCGAGAAAATGCGATTTAAGCAATAAAATTAAAAATGCTTATAAAACATAAACCAAACGTTGTAAATGGTCATTTCTTATTACGCAGTAAAAAACTCGGCACTCTAAAGCACCCGAGAGCGTTTTTTCGATGCCAACCTAACCAGAGTGACGGGAGCGGCACAATACAGAAAAAGCGCTCAGCTCGCCGAGAAAATGCGATTTAAGCAATAAAATTAAAAATGCTTATAAAACATAAACCAAACGTTGGAGGTGGTCTTTTCTTCATGCGCAGTGATAAACTCGGCACTCTAAAGCACCCGAGAGCGTTTTTTTCCATGCCAACCTAAACAGAGTGACGGGAGCGGCACAATTCAGAAAAAGTGCTCAGCTCGCCGAGAAAATGCGATTTAAGCAATAAAATTAAAAATGCTTATAAAATATAAACCAAACGTTGTAGATGGTCATTTCTTATTACGCAGTAATAAACTCGGCACTCTAAAGCACCCGAGAGCGTTTTTTTCCATGCCAACCTAACCAGAGTGACGGGAGCGGCACAATTCAGAAAAAGTGCTCAGCTCGCCGAGAAAATGCGATTTAAGCAATAAAATTAAAAATGCTTATAAAACATAAACCAAACGTTGGAGGTGGTCATTTCTTCATGCGCAGTGATAAACTCGGCACTCTAAAGCACCCGAGAGCGTTTTTTTCGATGCCAACCTAACCAGAGTGACGGGAGCGGCACAATTCAGAAAAAGTGCTCAGCTCGCCGAGAAAATGCGATTTAAGCAATAAAATTAAAAATGCTTATAAAACATAAACCAAACGTTGGAGGTGGTCATTTCTTCATGCACAGTGATAAACTCGGCACTCTAAAGCACCCGAGAGCGTTTTTTTCCATGCCAACCTAACCAGAGTGACGGGAGCGGCACAATTCAGAAAAAGTGCTCAGCTCGCCGAGAAAATGCGATTTAAGCAATAAAATTAAAAATGCTTATAAAACATAAACCAAACGTTGGAGGTGGTCATTTCTTCATGCGCAGTGATAAACTCGGCACTCTAAAGCACCCGAGAGCGTTTTTTTCCATGCCAACCTAACCAGAGTGACGGGAGCGGCACAATTCAGAAAAAGTGCTCAGCTCGCCGAGAAAATGCGATTTAAGCAATAAAATTAAAAATGCTTATAAAACATAAACCAAACGTTGGAGGTGGTCATTTCTTCATGCACAGTGATAAACTCGGCACTCTAAAGCACCCGAGAGCGTTTTTTTCGATGCCAACCTAACCAGAGTGACGGGAGCGGCACAATTCAGAAAAAGCGCTCAGCTCGCCGAGAAAATGCGATTTAAGCAATAAAATTAAAAATGCTTATAAAACCTAAACCAAACGTTGGAGGTGGTCATTTCTTCATGCGCAGTGATAAACTCGGCACTCTAAAGCACCCGAGAGCGTTTTTTTGGATGCCAACCTAACCAGAGTGACGGGAGCGGCACAATTCAGAAAAAGTGCTCAGCTCGCCGAGAAAATGCGATTTAAGCAATAAAATTAAAAATGCTTATAAAACATAAACCAAACGTTGGAGGTGGTCATTTCTTCATGCGCAGTGATAAACTCGGCACTCTAAAGCACCCGAGAGCGTTTTATTCGATGCCAACCTAACCAGAGTGACGGGAGCGGCACAATTCAGAAAAAGTGCTCAGCTCGCCGAGAAAATGCGATTTAAGCAATAAAATTAAAAATGCTTATAAAACATAAACCAAACGTTGGAGGTGGTCATTTCTTCATGCGCAGTGATAAACTCGGCACTCTAAAGCACCCGAGAGCGTTTTTTTCGATGCCAACCTAACCAGAGTGACGGGAGCGGCACATTTCAGAAAAAGTGCTCAGCTCGCCGAGAAAATGCGATTTAAGCAATAAAATTAAAAATGCTTATAAAACATAAACCAAACGTTGGAGTTGGTCATTTCTTCATGCGCAGTGATAAACTCGGCACTCTAAAGCACCCGAGAGCGTTTTTTTCGATGCCAACCTAACCAGAGTGACGGGAGCGGCACAATTCAGAAAAAGTGCTCAGCTCGCCGAGAAAATGCGATTTAAGCAATAAAATTAAAAATGCTTATAAAACATAAACCAAACGTTGGAGGTGGTCATTTCTTCATGCGCAGTGATAAACTCGGCACTCTAAAGCACCCAAGAGCGTTTTTTTCGATGCCAACCTAACCAGAGTGACGGGAGCGGCACAATTCAGAAAAAGCGCTCAGCTCGCCGAGAAAATGCGATTTAAGCAATAAAATTAAAAATGCTTATAAAACATAAACCAAACGTTGGAGGTGGTCATTTCTTCATGCACAGTGATAAACTCGGCACTCTAAAGCACCCGAGAGCGTTTTTTTCGATGCCAACCTAACCAGAGTGACGGGAGCGGCACAATTCAGAAAAAGTGCTCAGCTCGCCGAGAAAATGCGATTTAAGCAATAAAATTAAAAATGCTTATAAAACATAAACCAAACGTTGTAGATGGTCATTTCTTATTACGCAGTAATAAACTCGGCACTCTAAAGCACCCGAGAGCGTTTTTTTCGATGCCAACCTAACCAGAGTGACGGGAGCGGCACAATTCAGAAAAAGCGCTCAGCTCGCCGAGAAAATGCGATTTAAGCAATAAAATTAAAAATGCTTATAAAACATAAACCAAACGTTGGAGGTGGTCATTTCTTCATGCACAGTGATAAACTCGGCACTCTAAAGCACCCGAGAGCGTTTTTTTCGATGCCAACCTAACCAGAGTGACGGGAGCGGCACAATTCAGAAAAAGTGCTCAGCTCGCCGAGAAAATGCGATTTAAGCAATAAAATTAAAAATGCTTATAAAACATAAACCAAACGTTGTAAATGGTCATTTCTTATTACGCAGTAATAAACTCGGCACTCTAAAGCACCCGAGAGCGTTTTTTTCGATGCCAACCTAACCAGAGTGACGGGAGCGGCACAATTCAGAAAAAGCGCTCAGCTCGCCGAGAAAATGCGATTTAAGCAATAAAATTAAAAATGCTTATAAAACATAAACCAAACGTTGGAGGTGGTCTTTTCTTCATGTGCAGTGATAAACTCGGCACTCTAAAGCACCCGAGAGCGTTTTTTTCCATGCCAACCTAAACAGAGTGACGGGAGCGGCACAATTCAGAAAAAGTGCTCAGCTCGCCGAGAAAATGCGATTTAAGCAATAAAATTAAAAATGCTTATAAAACATAAACCAAACGTTGTAGATGGTCATTTCTTATTACGCAGTAATAAACTCGGCACTCTAAAGCACCCGAGAGCGTTTTTTTCCATGCCAACCTAACCAGAGTGACGGGAGCGGCACAATTCAGAAAAAGTGCTCAGCTCGCCGAGAAAATGCGATTTAAGCAATAAAATTAAAAATGCTTATAAAACATAAACCAAACGTTGGAGGTGGTCATTTCTTCATGCGCAGTGATAAACTCGGCACTCTAAAGCACCCGAGAGCGTTTTTTTCGATGCCAACCTAACCAGAGTGACGGGAGCGGCACAATTCAGAAAAAGTGCTCAGCTCGCCGAGAAAATGCGATTTAAGCAATAAAATTAAAAATGCTTATAAAACATAAACCAAACGTTGGAGGTGGTCATTTCTTCATGCGCAGTGATAAACTCGGCACTCTAAAGCACCCGAGAGCGTTTTTTTCGATGCCAACCTAACCAGAGTGACGGGAGCGGCACAATTCAGAAAAAGTGCTCAGCTCGCCGAGAAAATGCGATTTAAGCAATAAAATTAAAAATGCTTATAAAACATAAACCAAACGTTGGAGGTGGTCATTTCTTCATGCGCAGTGATAAACTCGGCACTCTAAAGCACCCGAGAGCGTTTTTTTCGATGCCAACCTAACCAGAGTGACGGGAGCGGCACAATTCAGAAAAAGTGCTCAGCTCGCCGAGAAAATGCGATTTAAGCAATAAAATTAAAAATGCTTATAAAACATAAACCAAACGTTGTAAATGGTCATTTCTTATTACGCAGTAATAAACTCGGCACTCTAAAGCACCCGAGAGCGTTTTTTTCGATGCCAACCTAACCAGAGTGACGGGAGCGGCACAATTCAGAAAAAGCGCTCAGCTCGCCGAGAAAATGCGATTTAAGCAATAAAATTAAAAATGCTTATAAAACATAAACCAAACGTTGGAGTTGGTCTTTTCTTCATGTGCAGTGATAAACTCGGCACTCTAAAGCACCCGAGAGCGTTTTTTTCCATGCCAACCTAAACAGAGTGACGGGAGCGGCACAATTCAGAAAAAGTGCTCAGCTCGCCGAGAAAATGCGATTTAAGCAATAAAATTAAAAATGCTTATAAAACATAAACCAAACGTTGTAGATGGTCATTTCTTATTACGCAGT
This sequence comes from Syngnathus typhle, assembly GCF_033458585.1. Classification (NCBI taxonomy): domain Eukaryota; kingdom Metazoa; phylum Chordata; class Actinopteri; order Syngnathiformes; family Syngnathidae; genus Syngnathus; species Syngnathus typhle. The sequence goes on from NW_026872038.1 coordinate 21,976, forward strand.
AATAAACTCGGCACTCTAAAGCACCCGAGAGCGTTTTTTTCCATGCCAACCTAACCAGAGTGACGGGAGCGGCACAATTCAGAAAAAGTGCTCAGCTCGCCGAGAAAATGCGATTTAAGCAATAAAATTAAAAATGCTTATAAAACATAAACCAAACGTTGGAGGTGGTCATTTCTTCATGCGCAGTGATAAACTCGGCACTCTAAAGCACCCGAGAGCGTTTTTTTCGATGCCAACCTAACCAGAGTGACGGGAGCGGCACAATTCAGAAAAAGTGCTCAGCTCGCCGAGAAAATGCGATTTAAGCAATAAAATTAAAAATGCTTATAAAACATAAACCAAACGTTGTAGATGGTCATTTCTTATTACGCAGTAATAAACTCGGCACTCTAAAGCACCCGAGAGCCTTTTTTTCCATGCCAACCTAACCAGAGTGACGGGAGCGGCACAATTCAGAAAAAGTGCTCAGCTCGCCGAGAAAATGCGATTTAAGCAATAAAATTAAAAATGCTTATAAAACATAAACCAAACGTTGGAGGTGGTCATTTCTTCATGCGCAGTGATAAACTCGGCACTCTAAAGCACCCGAGAGCGTTTTTTTCCATGCCAACCTAACCAGAGTGACGGGAGCGGCACAATTCAGAAAAAGTGCTCAGCTCGCCGAGAAAATGCGATTTAAGCAATAAAATTAAAAATGCTTATAAAACATAAACCAAACGTTGGAGGTGGTCATTTCTTCATGCGCAGTGATAAACTCGGCACTCTAAAGCACCCGAGAGCGTTTTTTTCCATGCCAACCTAACCAGAGTGACGGGAGCGGCACAATTCAGAAAAAGTGCTCAGCTCGCCGAGAAAATGCGATTTAAGCAATAAAATTAAAAATGCTTATAAAACATAAACCAAACGTTGTAGATGGTCATTTCTTATTACGCAGTAATAAACTCGGCACTCTAAAGCACCCGAGAGCGTTTTTTTCCATGCCAACCTAACCAGAGTGACGGGAGCGGCACAATTCAGAAAAAGTGCTCAGCTCACCGAGAAAATGCGATTAAGCAATAAAATTAAAAATGCTTATAAAACATAAACCAAACGTTGGAGGTGGTCATTTCTTCATGCGCAGTGATAAACTCGGCACTCTAAAGCACCCGAGAGCGTTTTATTCGATGCCAACCTAACCAGAGTGACGGGAGCGGCACAATTCAGAAAAAGCGCTCAGCTCGCCGAGAAAATGCGATTTAAGCAATAAAATTAAAAATGCTTATAAAACATAAACCAAACGTTGGAGGTGGTCATTTCTTCATGCGCGGTGATAAACTCGGCACTCTAAAGCACCCGAGAGCGTTTTTTTCCATGCCAACCTAACCAGAGTGACGGGAGCGGCACAATTCAGAAAAAGTGCTCAGCTCGCCGAGAAAATGCGATTTAAGCAATAAAATTAAAAATGCTTATAAAACATAAACCAAACGTTGGAGGTGGTCATTTCTTCATGCGCAGTGATAAACTCGGCACTCTAAAGCACCCAAGAGCGTTTTTTTCGATGCCAACCTAACCAGAGTGACGGGAGCGGCACAATTCAGAAAAAGTGCTCAGCTCGCCGAGTAAATGCGATTTAAGCAATAAAATTAAAAATGCTTATAAAACATAAACCAAACGTTGGAGGTGTTCATTTCTTCATGCGCAGTGATAAACTCGGCACTCTAAAGCACCCGAGAGCGTTTTTTTCGATGCCAACCTAACCAGAGTGACGGGAGCGGCACAATTCAGAAAAAGCGCTCAGCTCGCCGAGAAAATGCGATTTAAGCAATAAAATTAAAAATGCTTATAAAACATAAACCAAACGTTGGAGGTGGTCATTTCTTCATGCGCAGTGATAAACTCGGCACTCTAAAGCACCCGAGAGCGTTTTTTTCCATGCCAACCTAACCAGAGTGACGGGAGCGGCACAATTCAGAAAAAGCGCTCAGCTCGCCGAGAAAATGCGATTTAAGCAATAAAATTAAAAATGCTTATAAAACATAAACCAAACGTTGGATATGGTCATTTCTTCATGCACAGTGATAAACTCGGCACTCTAAAGCACCCGAGAGCGTTTTTTTCGATGCCAACCTAACCAGAGTGACGGGAGCGGCACAATTCAGAAAAAGTGCTCAGCTCGCCGAGAAAATGCGATTTAAGCAATAAAATTAAAAATGCTTATAAAACATAAACCAAACGTTGGAGGTGGTCATTTCTTCATGCGCAGTGATAAACTCGGCACTCTAAAGCACCCGAGAGCGTTTTTTTCGATGCCAACCTAACCAGAGTGACGGGAGCGGCACAATTCAGAAAAAGTGCTCAGCTCGCCGAGAAAATGCGATTTAAGCAATAAAATTAAAAATGCTTATAAAACATAAACCAAACGTTGGAGGTGGTCATTTCTTCATGCGCAGTGATAAACTCGGCACTCTAAAGCACCCGAGAGCGTTTTTTTCGATGCCAACCTAACCAGAGTGACGGGAGCGGCACAATTCAGAAAAAGTGCTCAGCTCGCCGAGAAAATGCGATTTAAGCAATAAAATTAAAAATGCTTATAAAACATAAACCAAACGTTGTAGATGGTCATTTCTTATTACGCAGTAATAAACTCGGCACTCTAAAGCACCCGAGAGCGTTTTTTCCATGCCAACCTAACCAGAGTGACGGGAGCGGCACAATTCAGAAAAAGTGCTCAGCTCGCCGAGAAAATGCGATTTAAGCAATAAAATTAAAAATGCTTATAAAACATAAACCAAACGTTGGAGGTGGTCATTTCTTCATGCACAGTGATAAACTCGGCACTCTAAAGCACCCGAGAGCGTTTTTTTCCATGCCAACCTAACCAGAGTGACGGGAGTGGCACAATTCAGAAAAAGTGCTCAGCTCGCCGAGAAAATGCGATTTAAGCAATAAAATTAAAAATGCTTATAAAACATAAACCAAACGTTGGAGGTGGTCATTTCTTCATGCGCAGTGATAAACTCGGCACTCTAAAGCACCCGAGAGCGGTTTTTTCGATGCCAACCTAACCAGAGTGACGGGAGCGGCACAATTCAGAAAAAGTGCTCAGCTCGCCGAGAAAATGCGATTTAAGCAATAAAATTAAAAATGCTTATAAAACATAAACCAAACGTTGGAGGTGGTCATTTCTTCATGCGCAGTGATAAACTCGGCACTCTAAAGCACCCGAGAGCGTTTTTTTCCATGCCAACCTAACCAGAGTGACGGGAGCGGCACAATTCAGAAAAAGTGCTCAGCTCGCCGAGAAAATGCGATTTAAGCAATAAAATTAAAAATGCTTATAAAACATAAACCAAACGTTGGAGGTGGTCATTTCTTCATGCGCAGTGATAAACTCGGCACTCTAAAGCACCCGAGAGCGTTTTTTTCCATGCCAACCTAACCAGAGTGACGGGAGCGGCACAATTCAGAAAAAGTGCTCAGCTCGCCGAGAAAATGCGATTTAAGCAATAAAATTAAAAATGCTTATAAAACATAAACCAAACGTTGTAGATGGTCATTTCTTATTACGCAGTAATAAACTCGGCACTCTAAAGCACCCGAGAGCGTTTTTTTCCATGCCAACCTAACCAGAGTGACGGGAGCGGCACAATTCAGAAAAAGTGCTCAGCTCGCCGAGAAAATGCGATTTAAGCAATAAAATTAAAAATGCTTATAAAACATAAACCAAACGTTGGAGGTGGTCATTTCTTCATGCGCAGTGATAAACTCGGCACTCTAAAGCACCCGAGAGCGTTTTATTCGATGCCAACCTAACCAGAGTGACGGGAGCGGCACAATTCAGAAAAAGTGCTCAGCTCGCCGAGAAAATGCGATTTAAGCAATAAAATTAAAAATGCTTATAAAACATAAACCAAACGTTGGAGGTGGTCATTTCTTCATGCGCAGTGATAAACTCGGCACTCTAAAGCACCCGAGAGCGTTTTTTTCCATGCCAACCTAACCAGAGTGACGGGAGCGGCACAATTCAGAAAAAGTGCTCAGCTTGCCGAGAAAATGCGATTTAAGCAATAAAATTAAAAATGCTTATAAAACATAAACCAAACGTTGTAGATGGTCATTTCTTATTACGCAGTAATAAACTCGGCACTCTAAAGCACCCGAGAGCGTTTTTTTCCATGCCAACCTAACCAGAGTGACGGGAGCGGCACAATTCAGAAAAAGTGCTCAGCTCGCCGAGAAAATGCGATTTAAGCAATAAAATTAAAAATGCTTATAAAACATAAACCAAACGTTGGAGGTGGTCATTTCTTCATGCGCAGTGATAAACTCGGCACTCTAAAGCACCCGAGAGCGTTTTATTCGATGCCAACCTAACCAGAGTGACGGGAGCGGCACAATTCAGAAAAAGCGCTCAGCTCGCCGAGAAAATGCGATTTAAGCAATAAAATTAAAAATGCTTATAAAACATAAACCAAACGTTGGAGGTGGTCATTTCTTCATGCGCGGTGATAAACTCGGCACTCTAAAGAACCCGAGAGCGTTTTTTTCCATGCCAACCTAACCAGAGTGACGGGAGCGGCACAATTCAGAAAAAGTGCTCAGCTCGCCGAGAAAATGCGATTTAAGCAATAAAATTAAAAATGCTTATAAAACATAAACCAAACGTTGGAGGTGGTCATTTCTTAATGCGCAGTAATAAACTCGGCACTCTAAAGCACCCGAGAGCGTTTTTTTCGATACCAACCTAACCAGAGTGACGGGAGCGGCACAATTCAGAAAAAGTGCTCAGCTCGCCGAGAAAATGCGATTTAAGCAATAAAATTAAAAATGCTTATAAAACATAAACCAAACGTTGGAGGTGGTCATTTCTTCATGCGCAGTGATAAACTCGGCACTCTAAAGCACCCGAGAGCGTTTTTTTCGATGCCAACCTAACCAGAGTGACGGGAGCGGCACAATTCAGAAAAAGTGCTCAGCTCGCCGAGAAAATGCAATTTAAGCAATAAAATTTAAAATGCTTATAAAACATAAACCAAACGTTGTAGATGGTCATTTCTTATTACGCAGTAATAAACTCGGCACTCTAAAGCACCCGAGAGCGTTTTTTTCCATGCCAACCTAACCAGAGTGACGGGAGCGGCACAATTCAGAAAAAGTGCTCAGCTCGCCGAGAAAATGCGATTTAAGCAATAAAATTAAAAATGCTTATAAAACATAAACCAAACGTTGGAGGTGGTCATTTCTTCATGCGCAGTGATAAACTCGGCACTCTAAAGCACCCGAGAGCGTTTTTTTCCATGCCAACCTAACCAGAGTGACGGGAGCGGCACAATTCAGAAAAAGTGCTCAGCTCGCCGAGAAAATGCGATTTAAGCAATAAAATTAAAAATGCTTATAAAACATAAACCAAACGTTGGAGGTGGTCATTTCTTCATGCGCAGTGATAAACTCGGCACTCTAAAGCACCCGAGAGCGTTTTTTTCGATGCCAACCTAACCAGAGTGACGCGAGCGGCACAATTCAGAAAAAGTGCTCAGCTCGCCGAGAAAATGCAATTTAAGCAATAAAATTTAAAATGCTTATAAAACATAAACCAAACGTTGTAGATGGTCATTTCTTATTACGCAGTAATAAACTCGGCACTCTAAAGCACCCGAGAGCGTTTTTTTCCATGCCAACCTAACCAGAGTGACGGGAGCGGCACAATTCAGAAAAAGTGCTCAGCTCGCCGAGAAAATGCGATTTAAGCAATAAAATTAAAAATGCTTATAAAACATAAACCAAACGTTGGAGGTGGTCATTTCTTCATGCGCAGTGATAAACTCGGCACTCTAAAGCACCCGAGAGCGTTTTTTTTCATGCCAACCTAACCAGAGTGACGGGAGCGGCACAATTCAGAAAAAGTGCTCAGCTCGCCGAGAAAATGCGATTTAAGCAATAAAATTAAAAATGCTTATAAAACATAAACCAAACGTTGGAGGTGGTCATTTCTTCATGCGCAGTGATAAACTCGGCACTCTAAAGCACCCGAGAGCGTTTTATTTGATGCCAACCTAACCAGAGTGACGGGAGCGGCACAATTCAGAAAAAGTGCTCAGCTCGCCGAGAAAATGCGATTTAAGCAATAAAATTAAAAATGCTTATAAAACATAAACCAAACGTTGGAGGTGGTCATTTCTTCATGCGCAGTGATAAACTCGGCACTCTAAAGCACCCGAGAGCGTTTTTTTCGATGCCAACCTAACCAGAGTGACGGGAGCGGCACAATTCAGAAAAAGCGCTCAGCTCGCCGAGAAAATGCGATTTAAGCAATAAAATTAAAAATGCTTATAAAACATAAACCAAACGTTGGAGGTGGTCATTTCTTCATGCACAGTGATAAACTCGGCACTCTAAAGCACCCGAGAGCGTTTTTTTCGATGCCAACCTAACCAGAGTGACGGGAGCGGCACAATTCAGAAAAAGTGCTCAGCTCGCCGAGAAAATGCGATTTAAGCAATAAAATTAAAAATGCTTATAAAACATAAACCAAACGTTGTAAATGGTCATTTCTTATTACGCAGTAATAAACTCGGCACTCTAAAGCACCCGAGAGCGTTTTTTCGATGCCAACCTAACCAGAGTGACGGGAGCGGCACAATACAGAAAAAGCGCTCAGCTCGCCGAGAAAATGCGATTTAAGCAATAAAATTAAAAATGCTTATAAAACATAAACCAAACGTTGGAGGTGGTCTTTTCTTCATGCGCAGTGATAAACTCGGCACTCTAAAGCACCCGAGAGCGTTTTTTTCCATGCCAACCTAAACAGAGTGACGGGAGCGGCACAATTCAGAAAAAGTGCTCAGCTCGCCGAGAAAATGCGATTTAAGCAATAAAATTGAAAATGCTTATAAAACATAAACCAAACGTTGTAGATGGTCATTTCTTATTACGCAGTAATAAACTCGGCACTCTAAAGCACCCGAGAGCGTTTTTTTCCATGCCAACCTAACCAGAGTGACGGGAGCGGCACAATTCAGAAAAAGTGCTCAGCTCGCCGAGAAAATGCGATTTAAGCAATAAAATTAAAAATGCTTATAAAACATAAACCAAACGTTGGAGGTGGTCATTTCTTCATGCACAGTGATAAACTCGGCACTCTAAAGCACCCGAGAGCGTTTTTTTCGATGCCAACCTAACCAGAGTGACGGGAGCGGCACAATTCAGAAAAAGTGCTCAGCTCGCCGAGAAAATGCGATTTAAGCAATAAAATTAAAAATGCTTATAAAACCTAAACCAAACGTTGGAGGTGGTCATTTCTTCATGCGCAGTGATAAACTCGGCACTCTAAAGCACCCGAGAGCGTTTTTTTGGATGCCAACCTAACCAGAGTGACGGGAGCGGCACAATTCAGAAAAAGTGCTCAGCTCGCCGAGAAAATGCGATTTAAGCAATAAAATTAAAAATGCTTATAAAACATAAACCAAACGTTGGAGGTGGTCATTTCTTCATGCGCAGTGATAAACTCGGCACTCTAAAGCACCCGAGAGCGTTTTATTCGATGCCAACCTAACCAGAGTGACGGGAGCGGCACAATTCAGAAAAAGTGCTCAGCTCGCCGAGAAAATGCGATTTAAGCAATAAAATTAAAAATGCTTATAAAACATAAACCAAACGTTGGAGGTGGTCATTTCTTCATGCGCAGTGATAAACTCGGCACTCTAAAGCACCCGAGAGCGTTTTTTTCGATGCCAACCTAACCAGAGTGACGGGAGCGGCACAATTCAGAAAAAGTGCTCAGCTCGCCGAGAAAATGCGATTTAAGCAATAAAATTAAAAATGCTTATAAAACATAAACCAAACGTTGGAGTTGGTCATTTCTTCATGCGCAGTGATAAACTCGGCACTCTAAAGCACCCGAGAGCGTTTTTTTCGATGCCAACCTAACCAGAGTGACGGGAGCGGCACAATTCAGAAAAAGTGCTCAGCTCGCCGAGAAAATGCGATTTAAGCAATAAAATTAAAAATGCTTATAAAACATAAACCAAACGTTGGAGGTGGTCATTTCTTCATGCGCAGTGATAAACTCGGCACTCTAAAGCACCCGAGAGCGTTTTATTCGATGCCAACCTAACCAGAGTGACGGGAGCGGCACAATTCAGAAAAAGCGCTCAGCTCGCCGAGAAAATGCGATTTAAGCAATAAAATTAAAAATGCTTATAAAACATAAACCAAACGTTGGAGGTGGTCATTTCTTCATGCACAGTGATAAACTCGGCACTCTAAAGCACCCGAGAGCGTTTTTTTCGATGCCAACCTAACCAGAGTGACGGGAGCGGCACAATTCAGAAAAAGTGCTCAGCTCGCCGAGAAAATGCGATTTAAGCAATAAAATTAAAAATGCTTATAAAACATAAACCAAACGTTGGAGGTGGTCATTTCTTCATGCACAGTGATAAACTCGGCACTCTAAAGCACCCGAGAGCGTTTTTTTCCATGCCAACCTAACCAGAGTGACGGGAGCGGCACAATTCAGAAAAAGTGCTCAGCTCGCCGAGAAAATGCGATTTAAGCAATAAAATTAAAAATGCTTATAAAACATAAACCAAACGTTGGAGGTGGTCATTTCTTCATGCGCAGTGATAAACTCGGCACTCTAAAGCACCCGAGAGCGTTTTTTTCGATGCCAACCTAACCAGAGTGACGGGAGCGGCACAATTCAGAAAAAGCGCTCAGCTCGCCGAGAAAATGCGATTTAAGCAATAAAATTAAAAATGCTTATAAAACATAAACCAAACGTTGGAGGTGGTCATTTCTTCATGCGCAGTGATAAACTCGGCACTCTAAAGCACCCGAGAGCGTTTTTTTCGATGCCAACCTAACCAGAGTGACGGGAGCGGCACAATTCAGAAAAAGTGCTCAGCTCGCCGAGAAAATGCGATTTAAGCAATAAAATTAAAAATGCTTATAAAACATAAACCAAACGTTGGAGGTGGTCATTTCTTCATGCGCAGTGATAAACTCGGCACTCTAAAGCACCCGAGAGCGTTTTTTTCGATGCCAACCTAACCAGAGTGACGGGAGCGGCACAATTCAGAAAAAGTGCTCAGCTCGCCGAGAAAATGCGATTTAAGCAATAAAATTAAAAATGCTTATAAAACATAAACCAAACGTTGTAAATGGTCATTTCTTCATGCGCAGTGATAAACTCGGCACTCTAAAGCACCCGAGAGCGTTTTTTTCGATGCCAACCTAACCAGAGTGACGGGAGCGGCACAATTCAGAAAAAGTGCTCAGCTCGCCGAGAAAATGCGATTTAAGCAATAAAATTAAAAATGCTTATAAAACATAAACCAAACGTTGTAGATGGTCATTTCTTATTACGCAGTAATAAACTCGGCACTCTAAAGCACCCGAGAGCGTTTTTTTCCATGCCAACCTAACCAGAGTGACGGGAGCGGCACAATTCAGAAAAAGTGCTCAGCTCGCCGAGAAAATGCGATTTAAGCAATAAAATTAAAAATGCTTATAAAACATAAACCAAACGTTGGAGGTGGTCATTTCTTCATGCGCAGTGATAAACTCGGCACTCTAAAGCACCCGAGAGCGTTTTATTCGATGCCAACCTAACCAGAGTGACGGGAGCGGCACAATTCAGAAAAAGCGCTCAGCTCGCCGAGAAAATGCGATTTAAGCAATAAAATTAAAAATGCTTATAAAACATAAACCAAACGTTGGAGGTGGTCATTTCTTCATGCGCAGTGATAAACTCGGCACTCTAAAGCACCCGAGAGCGTTTTTTTCGATGCCAACCTAACCAGAGTGACGGGAGCGGCACAATTCAGAAAAAGTGCTCAGCTCGCCGAGTAAATGCGATTTAAGCAATAAAATTAAAAATGCTTATAAAACATAAACCAAACGTTGGAGGTGGTCATTTCTTCATGCGCAGTGATAAACTCGGCACTCTAAAGCACCCGAGAGCGTTTTTTTCGATGCCAACCTAACCAGAGTGACGGGAGCGGCACAATTCAGAAAAAGCGCTCAGCTCGCCGAGAAAATGCGATTTAAGCAATAAAATTAAAAATGCTTATAAAACATAAACCAAACGTTGGAGGTGGTCATTTCTTCATGCGCAGTGATAAACTCGGCACTCTAAAGCACCCGAGAGCGTTTTTTTCCATGCCAACCTAACCAGAGTGACGGGAGCGGCACAATTCAGAAAAAGCGCTCAGCTCGCCGAGAAAATGCGATTTAAGCAATAAAATTAAAAATGCTTATAAAACATAAACCAAACGTTGGAGGTGGTCATTTCTTCATGCGCAGTGATAAACTCGGCACTCTAAAGCACCCGAGAGCGTTTTTTTCGATGCCAACCTAACCAGAGTGACGGGAGCGGCACAATTCAGAAAAAGCGCTCAGCTCGCCGAGAAAATGCGATTTAAGCAATAAAATTAAAAATGCTTATAAAACATAAACCAAACGTTGGAGGTGGTCATTTCTTCATGCGCAGTGATAAACTCGGCACTCTAAAGCACCCGAGAGCGTTTTTTTCGATGCCAACCTAACCAGAGTGACGGGAGCGGCACAATTCAGAAAAAGTGCTCAGCTCGCCGAGAAAATGCGATTTAAGCAATAAAATTAAAAATGCTTATAAAACATAAACCAAACGTTGGAGGTGGTCATTTCTTCATGCGCAGTGATAAACTCGGCACTCTAAAGCACCCGAGAGCGTTTTTTTCGATGCCAACCTAACCAGAGTGACGGGAGCGGCACAATTCAGAAAAAGTGCTCAGCTCGCCGAGAAAATGCAATTTAAGCAATAAAATTTAAAATGCTTATAAAACATAAACCAAACGTTGTAGATGGTCATTTCTTATTACGCAGTAATAAACTCGGCACTCTAAAGCACCCGAGAGCGTTTTTTTCCATGCCAACCTAACCAGAGTGACGGGAGCGGCACAATTCAGAAAAAGTGCTCAGCTCGCCGAGAAAATGCGATTTAAGCAATAAAATTAAAAATGCTTATAAAACATAAACCAAACGTTGGAGGTGGTCATTTCTTCATGCGCAGTGATAAACTCGGCACTCTAAAGCACCCGAGAGCGTTTTTTTCCATGCCAACCTAACCAGAGTGACGGGAGCGGCACAATTCAGAAAAAGTGCTCAGCTCGCCGAGAAAATGCGATTTAAGCAATAAAATTAAAAATGCTTATAAAACATAAACCAAACGTTGGAGGTGGTCATTTCTTCATGCGCAGTGATAAACTCGGCACTCTAAAGCACCCGAGAGCGTTTTATTCGATGCCAACCTAACCAGAGTGACGGGAGCGGCACAATTCAGAAAAAGTGCTCAGCTCGCCGAGAAAATGCGATTTAAGCAATAAAATTAAAAATGCTTATAAAACATAAACCAAACGTTGGAGGTGGTCATTTCTTCATGCGCAGTGATAAACTCGGCACTCTAAAGCACCCGAGAGCGTTTTTTTCGATGCCAACCTAACCAGAGTGACGGGAGCGGCACAATTCAGAAAAAGTGCTCAGCTCGCCGAGAAAATGCGATTTAAGCAATAAAATTAAAAATGCTTATAAAACATAAACCAAACGTTGGAGTTGGTCATTTCTTCATGCGCAGTGATAAACTCGGCACTCTAAAGCACCCGAGAGCGTTTTTTTCGATGCCAACCTAACCAGAGTGACGGGAGCGGCACAATTCAGAAAAAGTGCTCAGCTCGCCGAGAAAATGCGATTTAAGCAATAAAATTTAAAATGCTTATAAAACATAAACCAAACGTTGGAGGTGGTCATTTCTTCATGCGCAGTGATAAACTCGGCACTCTAAAGCACCCAAGAGCGTTTTTTTCGATGCCAACCTAACCAGAGTGACGGGAGCGGCACAATTCAGAAAAAGCGCTCAGCTCGCCGAGAAAATGCGATTTAAGCAATAAAATTAAAAATGCTTATAAAACATAAACCAAACGTTGGAGGTGGTCATTTCTTCATGCACAGTGATAAACTCGGCACTCTAAAGCACCCGAGAGCGTTTTTTTCGATGCCAACCTAACCAGAGTGACGGGAGCGGCACAATTCAGAAAAAGTGCTCAGCTCGCCGAGAAAATGCGATTTAAGCAATAAAATTAAAAATGCTTATAAAACATAAACCAAACGTTGTAGATGGTCATTTCTTATTACGCAGTAATAAACTCGGCACTCTAAAGCACCCGAGAGCGTTTTTTTCGATGCCAACCTAACCAGAGTGACGGGAGCGGCACAATTCAGAAAAAGCGCTCAGCTCGCCGAGAAAATGCGATTTAAGCAATAAAATTAAAAATGCTTATAAAACATAAACCAAACGTTGGAGGTGGTCATTTCTTCATGCACAGTGATAAACTCGGCACTCTAAAGCACCCGAGAGCGTTTTTTTCCATGCCAACCTAACCAGAGTGACGGGAGCGGCACAATTCAGAAAAAGTGCTCAGCTCGCCGAGAAAATGCGATTTAAGCAATAAAATTAAAAATGCTTATAAAACATAAACCAAACGTTGGAGGTGGTCATTTCTTCATGCGCAGTGATAAACTCGGCACTCTAAAGCACCCGAGAGCGTTTTTTTCCATGCCAACCTAACCAGAGTGACGGGAGCGGCACAATTCAGAAAAAGCGCTCAGCTCGCCGAGAAAATGCGATTTAAGCAATAAAATTAAAAATGCTTATAAAACATAAACCAAACGTTGGAGGTGGTCATTTCTTCATGCACAGTGATAAACTCGGCACTCTAAAGCACCCGAGAGCGTTTTTTTCGATGCCAACCTAACCAGAGTGACGGGAGCGGCACAATTCAGAAAAAGTGCTCAGCTCGCCGAGAAAATGCGATTTAAGCAATAAAATTAAAAATGCTTATAAAACATAAACCAAACGTTGGAGGTGGTCATTTCTTCATGCGCAGTGATAAACTCGGCACTCTAAAGCACCCGAGAGCGTTTTTTTCGATGCCAACCTAACCAGAGTGACGGGAGCGGCACAATTCAGAAAAAGTGCTCAGCTCGCCGAGAAAATGCGATTTAAGCAATAAAATTAAAAATGCTTATAAAACATAAACCAAACGTTGGAGGTGGTCATTTCTTCATGCGCAGTGATAAACTCGGGACTCTAAAGCACCCGAGAGCGTTTTATTCGATGCCAACCTAACCAGAGTGACGGGAGCGGCACAATTCAGAAAAAGTGCTCAGCTCGCCGAGAAAATGCGATTTAAGCAATAAAATTAAAAATGCTTATAAAACATAAACCAAACGTTGGAGGTGGTCATTTCTTCATGCGCAGTGATAAACTCGGCACTCTAAAGCACCCGAGAGCGTTTTTTTCGATGCCAACCTAACCAGAGTGACGGGAGCGGCACAATTCAGAAAAAGCGCTCAGCTCGCCGAGAAAATGCGATTTAAGCAATAAAATTAAAAATGCTTATAAAACATAAACCAAACGTTGGAGGTGGTCATTTCTTCATGCGCAGTGATAAACTCGGCACTCTAAAGCACCCGAGAGCGTTTTTTTCGATGCCAACCTAACCAGAGTGACGGGAGCGGCACAATTCAGAAAAAGCGCTCAGCTCGCCGAGAAAATGCGATTTAAGCAATAAAATTAAAAATGCTTATAAAACATAAACCAAACGTTGGAGGTGGTCATTTCTTCATGCGCAGTGATAAACTCGGCACTCTAAAGCACCCGAGAGCGTTTTTTTCGATGCCAACCTAACCAGAGTGACGGGAGCGGCACAATTCAGAAAAAGTGCTCAGCTCGCCGAGAAAATGCGATTTAAGCAATAAAATTAAAAATGCTTATAAAACATAAACCAAACGTTGGAGGTGGTCATTTCTTCATGCGCAGTGATAAACTCGGCACTCTAAAGCACCCGAGAGCGTTTTTTTCGATGCCAACCTAACCAGAGTGACGGGAGCGGCACAATTCAGAAAAAGTGCTCAGCTCGCCGAGAAAATGCAATTTAAGCAATAAAATTTAAAATGCTTATAAAACATAAACCAAACGTTGTAGATGGTCATTTCTTATTACGCAGTAATAAACTCGGCACTCTAAAGCACCCGAGAGCGTTTTTTTCCATGCCAACCTAACCAGAGTGACGGGAGCGGCACAATTCAGAAAAAGTGCTCAGCTCGCCGAGAAAATGCGATTTAAGCAATAAAATTAAAAATGCTTATAAAACATAAACCAAACGTTGGAGGTGGCCATTTCTTCATGCGCAGTGATAAACTCGGCACTCTAAAGCACCCGAGAGCGTTTTTTTCCATGCCAACCTAACCAGAGTGACGGGAGCGGCACAATTCAGAAAAAGTGCTCAGCTCGCCGAGAAAATGCGATTTAAGCAATAAAATTAAAAATGCTTATAAAACATAAACCAAACGTTGGAGGTGGTCATTTCTTCATGCGCAGTGATAAACTCGGCACTCTAAAGCACCCGAGAGCGTTTTTTTCCATGCCAACCTAACCAGAGTGACGGGAGCGGCACAATTCAGAAAAAGTGCTCAGCTCGCCGAGAAAATGCGATTTAAGCAATAAAATTAAAAATGCTTATAAAACATAAACCAAACGTTGGAGGTGGTCATTTCTTCATGCGCAGTGATAAACTCGGCACTCTAAAGCACCCGAGAGCGTTTTTTTCCATGCCAACCTAACCAGAGTGACGGGAGCGGCACAATTCAGAAAAAGTGCTCAGCTCGCCGAGAAAATGCGATTTAAGCAATAAAATTAAAAATGCTTATAAAACATAAACCAAACGTTGGAGGTGGTCATTTCTTCATGCGCAGTGATAAACTCGGCACTCTAAAGCACCCGAGAGCGTTTTTTTCGATGCCAACCTAACCAGAGTGACGGGAGCGGCACAATTCAGAAAAAGCGCTCAGCTAGCCGAGAAAATGCGATTTAAGCAATAAAATTAAAAATGCTTATAAAACATAAACCAAACGTTGGAGGTGGTCATTTCTTCATGCGCAGTGATAAACTCAGCACTCTAAAGCACCCGAGAGCGTTTTTTTCGATGCCAACCTAACCAGAGTGACGGGAGCGGCACAATTCAGAAAAAGCGCTCAGCTCGCCGAGAAAATGCGATTTAAGCAATAAAATTAAAAATGCTTATAAAACATAAACCAAACGTTGGAGGTGGTCATTTCTTCATGCGCAGTGATAAACTCGGCACTCTAAAGCACCCGAGAGCGTTTTTTTCGATGCCAACCTAACCAGAGTGACGGGAGCGGCACAATTCAGAAAAAGTGCTCAGCTCGCCGAGAAAATGCGATTTAAGCAATAAAATTAAAAATGCTTATAAAACATAAACCAAACGTTGGAGGTGGTCATTTCTTCATGCGCAGTAATAAACTCGGCACTCTAAAGCACCCGAGAGCGTTTTTTTTCCATGCCAACCTAACCAGAGTGACGGGAGCGGCACAATTCAGAAAAAGTGCTCAGCTCGCCGAGAAAATGCGATTTAAGCAATAAAATTAAAAATGCTTATAAAACATAAACCAAACGTTGGAGGTGGCCATTTCTTCATGCGCAGTGATAAACTCGGCACTCTAAAGCACCCGAGAGCGTTTTTTTCGATGCCAACCTAACCAGAGTGACGGGAGCGGCACAATTCAGAAAAAGTGCTCAGCTCGCCGAGAAAATGCGATTTAAGCAATAAAATTAAAAATGCTTATAAAACATAAACCAAACGTTGGAGGTGGTCATTTCTTCATGCGCAGTGATAAACTCGGCACTCTAAAGCACCCGAGAGCGTTTTTTTCCATGCCAACCTAACCAGAGTGACGGGAGCGGCACAATTCAGAAAAAGTGCTCAGCTCGCCGAGAAAATGCGATTTAAGCAATAAAATTAAAAATGCTTATAAAACATAAACCAAACGTTGGAGGTGGTCATTTCTTCATGCGCAGTGATAAACTCGGCACTCTAAAGCACCCGAGAGCGTTTTTTTCGATGCCAACCTAACCAGAGTGACGGGAGCGGCACAATTCAGAAAAAGTGCTCAGCTCGCCGAGAAAATGCGATTTAAGCAATAAAATTAAAAATGCTTATAAAACATAAACCAAACGTTGTAGATGGTCATTTCTTATTACGCAGTAATAAACTCGGCACTCTAAAGCACCCGAGAGCGTTTTTTTCCATGCCAACCTAACCAGAGTGACGGGAGCGGCACAATTCAGAAAAAGTGCTCAGCTCGCCGAGAAAATGCGATTTAAGCAATACAATTAAAAATGCTTATAAAACATAAACCAAACGTTGGAGGTGGTCATTTCTTCATGTGCAGTGATAAACTCGGCACTCTAAAGCACCCGAGAGCGTTTTTTTTCCATGCCAACCTAACCAGAGTGACGGGAGCGGCACAATTCAGAAAAAGTGCTCAGCTCGCCGAGAAAATGCGATTTAAGCAATAAAATTAAAAATGCTTATAAAACATAAACCAAACGTTGGAGGTGGTCATTTCTTCATGCGCAGTGATAAACTCGGCACTCTAAAGCACCCGAGAGCGTTTTTTTCGATGCCAACCTAACCAGAGTGACGGGAGCGGCACAATTCAGAAAAAGTGCTCAGCTCGCCGAGAAAATGCAATTTAAGCAATAAAATTTAAAATGCTTATAAAACATAAACCAAACGTTGTAGATGGTCATTTCTTATTACGCAGTAATAAACTCGGCACTCTAAAGCACCCGAGAGCGTTTTTTTCCATGCCAACCTAACCAGAGTGACGGGAGCGGCACAATTCAGAAAAAGTGCTCAGCTCGCCGAGAAAATGCGATTTAAGCAATAAAATTAAAAATGCTTATAAAACATAAACCAAACGTTGGAGGTGGTCAATTCTTCATGCGCAGTGATAAACTCGGCACTCTAAAGCACCCGAGAGCGTTTTTTTCCATGCCAACCTAACCAGAGTGACGGGAGCGGCACAATTCAGAAAAAGTGCTCAGCTCGCCGAGAAAATGCGATTTAAGCAATAAAATTAAAAATGCTTATAAAACATAAACCAAACGTTGGAGGTGGTCATTTCTTCATGCGCAGTGATAAACTCGGCACTCTAAAGCACCCGAGAGCGTTTTATTTGATGCCAACCTAACCAGAGTGACGGGAGCGGCACAATTCAGAAAAAGTGCTCAGCTCGCCGAGAAAATGCGATTTAAGCAATAAAATTAAAAATGCTTATAAAACATAAACCAAACGTTGGAGGTGGTCATTTCTTCATGCGCAGTGATAAACTCGGCACTCTAAAGCACCCGAGAGCGTTTTTTTCGATGCCAACCTAACCAGAGTGACGGGAGCGGCACAATTCAGAAAAAGCGCTCAGCTCGCCGAGAAAATGCGATTTAAGCAATAAAATTAAAAATGCTTATAAAACATAAACCAAACGTTGGAGGTGGTCATTTCTTCATGCACAGTGATAAACTCGGCACTCTAAAGCACCCGAGAGCGTTTTTTTCGATGCCAACCTAACCAGAGTGACGGGAGCGGCACAATTCAGAAAAAGTGCTCAGCTCGCCGAGAAAATGCGATTTAAGCAATAAAATTAAAAATGCTTATAAAACATAAACCAAACGTTGTAAATGGTCATTTCTTATTACGCAGTAATAAACTCGGCACTCTAAAGCACCCGAGAGCGTTTTTTCGATGCCAACCTAACCAGAGTGACGGGAGCGGCACAATACAGAAAAAGCGCTCAGCTCGCCGAGAAAATGCGATTTAAGCAATAAAATTAAAAATGCTTATAAAACATAAACCAAACGTTGGAGGTGGTCTTTTCTTCATGCGCAGTGATAAACTCGGCACTCTAAAGCACCCGAGAGCGTTTTTTTCCATGCCAACCTAAACAGAGTGACGGGAGCGGCACAATTCAGAAAAAGTGCTCAGCTCGCCGAGAAAATGCGATTTAAGCAATAAAATTAAAAATGCTTATAAAACATAAACCAAACGTTGTAGATGGTCATTTCTTATTACGCAGTAATAAACTCGGCACTCTAAAGCACCCGAGAGCGTTTTTTTCCATGCCAACCTAACCAGAGTGACGGGAGCGGCACAATTCAGAAAAAGTGCTCAGCTCGCCGAGAAAATGCGATTTAAGCAATAAAATTAAAAATGCTTATAAAACATAAACCAAACGTTGGAGGTGGTCATTTCTTCATGCGCAGTGATAAACTCGGCACTCTAAAGCACCCGAGAGCGTTTTTTTCGATGCCAACCTAACCAGAGTGACGGGAGCGGCACAATTCAGAAAAAGTGCTCAGCTCGCCGAGAAAATGCGATTTAAGCAATAAAATTAAAAATGCTTATAAAACATAAACCAAACGTTGGAGGTGGTCATTTCTTCATGCACAGTGATAAACTCGGCACTCTAAAGCACCCGAGAGCGTTTTTTTCCATGCCAACCTAACCAGAGTGACGGGAGCGGCACAATTCAGAAAAAGTGCTCAGCTCGCCGAGAAAATGCGATTTAAGCAATAAAATTAAAAATGCTTATAAAACATAAACCAAACGTTGGAGGTGGTCATTTCTTCATGCGCAGTGATAAACTCGGCACTCTAAAGCACCCGAGAGCGTTTTTTTCCATGCCAACCTAACCAGAGTGACGGGAGCGGCACAATTCAGAAAAAGTGCTCAGCTCGCCGAGAAAATGCGATTTAAGCAATAAAATTAAAAATGCTTATAAAACATAAACCAAACGTTGGAGGTGGTCATTTCTTCATGCACAGTGATAAACTCGGCACTCTAAAGCACCCGAGAGCGTTTTTTTCGATGCCAACCTAACCAGAGTGACGGGAGCGGCACAATTCAGAAAAAGTGCTCAGCTCGCCGAGAAAATGCGATTTAAGCAATAAAATTAAAAATGCTTATAAAACATAAACCAAACGTTGGAGGTGGTCATTTCTTCATGCGCAGTGATAAACTCGGCACTCTAAAGCACCCGAGAGCGTTTTTTTGGATGCCAACCTAACCAGAGTGACGGGAGCGGCACAATTCAGAAAAAGTGCTCAGCTCGCCGAGAAAATGCGATTTAAGCAATAAAATTAAAAATGCTTATAAAACATAAACCAAACGTTGGAGGTGGTCATTTCTTCATGCGCAGTGATAAACTCGGCACTCTAAAGCACCCGAGAGCGTTTTATTCGATGCCAACCTAACCAGAGTGACGGGAGCGGCACAATTCAGAAAAAGTGCTCAGCTCGCCGAGAAAATGCGATTTAAGCAATAAAATTAAAAATGCTTATAAAACATAAACCAAACGTTGGAGGTGGTCATTTCTTCATGCGCAGTGATAAACTCGGCACTCTAAAGCACCCGAGAGCGTTTTTTTCGATGCCAACCTAACCAGAGTGACGGGAGCGGCACAATTCAGAAAAAGTGCTCAGCTCGCCGAGAAAATGCGATTTAAGCAATAAAATTAAAAATGCTTATAAAACATAAACCAAACGTTGGAGTTGGTCATTTCTTCATGCGCAGTGATAAACTCGGCACTCTAAAGCACCCGAGAGCGTTTTTTTCGATGCCAACCTAACCAGAGTGACGGGAGCGGCACAATTCAGAAAAAGTGCTCAGCTCGCCGAGAAAATGCGATTTAAGCAATAAAATTAAAAATGCTTATAAAACATAAACCAAACGTTGGAGGTGGTCATTTCTTCATGCGCAGTGATAAACTCGGCACTCTAAAGCACCCAAGAGCGTTTTTTTCGATGCCAACCTAACCAGAGTGACGGGAGCGGCACAATTCAGAAAAAGCGCTCAGCTCGCCGAGAAAATGCGATTTAAGCAATAAAATTAAAAATGCTTATAAAACATAAACCAAACGTTGGAGGTGGTCATTTCTTCATGCACAGTGATAAACTCGGCACTCTAAAGCACCCGAGAGCGTTTTTTTCGATGCCAACCTAACCAGAGTGACGGGAGCGGCACAATTCAGAAAAAGTGCTCAGCTCGCCGAGAAAATGCGATTTAAGCAATAAAATTAAAAATGCTTATAAAACATAAACCAAACGTTGTAGATGGTCATTTCTTATTACGCAGTAATAAACTCGGCACTCTAAAGCACCCGAGAGCGTTTTTTTCGATGCCAACCTAACCAGAGTGACGGGAGCGGCACAATTCAGAAAAAGCGCTCAGCTCGCCGAGAAAATGCGATTTAAGCAATAAAATTAAAAATGCTTATAAAACATAAACCAAACGTTGGAGGTGGTCATTTCTTCATGCACAGTGATAAACTCGGCACTCTAAAGCACCCGAGAGCGTTTTTTTCGATGCCAACCTAACCAGAGTGACGGGAGCGGCACAATTCAGAAAAAGTGCTCAGCTCGCCGAGAAAATGCGATTTAAGCAATAAAATTAAAAATGCTTATAAAACATAAACCAAACGTTGTAAATGGTCATTTCTTATTACGCAGTAATAAACTCGGCACTCTAAAGCACCCGAGAGCGTTTTTTTCGATGCCAACCTAACCAGAGTGACGGGAGCGGCACAATTCAGAAAAAGCGCTCAGCTCGCCGAGAAAATGCGATTTAAGCAATAAAATTAAAAATGCTTATAAAACATAAACCAAACGTTGGAGGTGGTCTTTTCTTCATGTGCAGTGATAAACTCGGCACTCTAAAGCACCCGAGAGCGTTTTTTTCCATGCCAACCTAAACAGAGTGACGGGAGCGGCACAATTCAGAAAAAGTGCTCAGCTCGCCGAGAAAATGCGATTTAAGCAATAAAATTAAAAATGCTTATAAAACATAAACCAAACGTTGTAGATGGTCATTTCTTATTACGCAGTAATAAACTCGGCACTCTAAAGCACCCGAGAGCGTTTTTTTCCATGCCAACCTAACCAGAGTGACGGGAGCGGCACAATTCAGAAAAAGTGCTCAGCTCGCCGAGAAAATGCGATTTAAGCAATAAAATTAAAAATGCTTATAAAACATAAACCAAACGTTGGAGGTGGTCATTTCTTCATGCGCAGTGATAAACTCGGCACTCTAAAGCACCCGAGAGCGTTTTTTTCGATGCCAACCTAACCAGAGTGACGGGAGCGGCACAATTCAGAAAAAGTGCTCAGCTCGCCGAGAAAATGCGATTTAAGCAATAAAATTAAAAATGCTTATAAAACATAAACCAAACGTTGGAGGTGGTCATTTCTTCATGCGCAGTGATAAACTCGGCACTCTAAAGCACCCGAGAGCGTTTTTTTCGATGCCAACCTAACCAGAGTGACGGGAGCGGCACAATTCAGAAAAAGTGCTCAGCTCGCCGAGAAAATGCGATTTAAGCAATAAAATTAAAAATGCTTATAAAACATAAACCAAACGTTGGAGGTGGTCATTTCTTCATGCGCAGTGATAAACTCGGCACTCTAAAGCACCCGAGAGCGTTTTTTTCGATGCCAACCTAACCAGAGTGACGGGAGCGGCACAATTCAGAAAAAGTGCTCAGCTCGCCGAGAAAATGCGATTTAAGCAATAAAATTAAAAATGCTTATAAAACATAAACCAAACGTTGTAAATGGTCATTTCTTATTACGCAGTAATAAACTCGGCACTCTAAAGCACCCGAGAGCGTTTTTTTCGATGCCAACCTAACCAGAGTGACGGGAGCGGCACAATTCAGAAAAAGCGCTCAGCTCGCCGAGAAAATGCGATTTAAGCAATAAAATTAAAAATGCTTATAAAACATAAACCAAACGTTGGAGGTGGTCTTTTCTTCATGTGCAGTGATAAACTCGGCACTCTAAAGCACCCGAGAGCGTTTTTTTCCATGCCAACCTAAACAGAGTGACGGGAGCGGCACAATTCAGAAAAAGTGCTCAGCTCGCCGAGAAAATGCGATTTAAGCAATAAAATTAAAAATGCTTATAAAACATAAACCAAACGTTGTAGATGGTCATTTCTTATTACGCAGTAATAAACTCGGCACTCTAAAGCACCCGAGAGCGTTTTTTTCCATGCCAACCTAACCAGAGTGACGGGAGCGGCACAATTCAGAAAAAGTGCTCAGCTCGCCGAGAAAATGCGATTTAAGCAATAAAATTAAAAATGCTTATAAAACATAAACCAAACGTTGGAGGTGGTCATTTCTTCATGCGCAGTGATAAACTCGGCACTCTAAAGCACCCGAGAGCGTTTTTTTCGATGCCAACCTAACCAGAGTGACGGGAGCGGCACAATTCAGAAAAAGTGCTCAGCTCGCCGAGAAAATGCGATTTAAGCAATAAAATTAAAAATGCTTATAAAACATAAACCAAACGTTGGAGGTGGTCATTTCTTCATGCGCAGTGATAAACTCGGCACTCTAAAGCACCCGAGAGCGTTTTTTTCGATGCCAACCTAACCAGAGTGACGGGAGCGGCACAATTCAGAAAAAGTGCTCAGCTCGCCGAGAAAATGCGATTTAAGCAATAAAATTAAAAATGCTTATAAAACATAAACCAAACGTTGGAGGTGGTCATTTCTTCATGCGCAGTGATAAACTCGGCACTCTAAAGCACCCGAGAGCGTTTTTTTCCATGCCAACCTAACCAGAGTGACGGGAGCGGCACAATTCAGAAAAAGTGCTCAGCTCGCCGAGAAAATGCGATTTAAGCAATAAAATTAAAAATGCTTATAAAACATAAACCAAACGTTGTAAATGGTCATTTCTTATTACGCAGTAATAAACTCGGCACTCTAAAGCACCCGAGAGCGTTTTTTTCGATGCCAACCTAACCAGAGTGACGGGAGCGGCACAATTCAGAAAAAGCGCTCAGCTCGCCGAGAAAATGCGATTTAAGCAATAAAATTAAAAATGCTTATAAAACATAAACCAAACGTTGGAGGTGGTCTTTTCTTCATGTGCAGTGATAAACTCGGCACTCTAAAGCACCCGAGAGCGTTTTTTTCCATGCCAACCTAAACAGAGTGACGGGAGCGGCACAATTCAGAAAAAGTGCTCAGCTCGCCGAGAAAATGCGATTTAAGCAATAAAATTAAAAATGCTTATAAAACATAAACCAAACGTTGTAGATGGTCATTTCTTATTACGCAGTAATAAACTCGGCACTCTAAAGCACCCGAGAGCGTTTTTTTCCATGCCAACCTAACCAGAGTGACGGGAGCGGCACAATTCAGAAAAAGTGCTCAGCTCGCCGAGAAAATGCGATTTAAGCAATAAAATTAAAAATGCTTATAAAACATAAACCAAACGTTGGAGGTGGTCATTTCTTCATGCGCAGTGATAAACTCGGCACTCTAAAGCACCCGAGAGCGTTTTTTTCGATGCCAACCTAACCAGAGTGACGGGAGCGGCACAATTCAGAAAAAGTGCTCAGCTCGCCGAGAAAATGCGATTTAAGCAATAAAATTAAAAATGCTTATAAAACATAAACCAAACGTTGTAGATGGTCATTTCTTTTTACGCAGTAATAAACTCGGCACTCTAAAGCACCCGAGAGCGTTTTTTTCCATGCCAACCTAACCAGAGTGACGGGAGCGGCACAATTCAGAAAAAGTGCTCAGCTCGCCGAGAAAATGCGATTTAAGCAATAAAATTAAAAATGCTTATAAAACATAAACCAAACGTTGGAGGTGGTCATTTCTTCATGCGCAGTGATAAACTCGGCACTCTAAAGCACCCGAGAGCGTTTTTTTCCATGCCAACCTAACCAGAGTGACGGGAGCGGCACAATTCAGAAAAAGTGCTCAGCTCGCCGAGAAAATGCGATTTAAGCAATAAAATTAAAAATGCTTATAAAACATAAACCAAACGTTGGAGGTGGTCATTTCTTCATGCGCAGTGATAAACTCGGCACTCTAAAGCACCCGAGAGCGTTTTTTTCCATGCCAACCTAACCAGAGTGACGGGAGCGGCACAATTCAGAAAAAGTGCTCAGCTCGCCGAGAAAATGCGATTTAAGCAATAAAATTAAAAATGCTTATAAAACATAAACCAAACGTTGTAGATGGTCATTTCTTATTACGCAGTAATAAACTCGGCACTCTAAAGCACCCGAGAGCGTTTTTTTCCATGCCAACCTAACCAGAGTGACGGGAGCGGCACAATTCAGAAAAAGTGCTCAGCTCGCCGAGAAAATGCGATTTAAGCAATAAAATTAAAAATGCTTATAAAACATAAACCAAACGTTGGAGGTGGTCATTTCTTCATGCGCAGTGATAAACTCGGCACTCTAAAGCACCCGAGAGCGTTTTTTTCGATGCCAACCTAACCAGAGTGACGGGAGCGGCACAATTCAGAAAAAGTGCTCAGCTCGCCGAGAAAATGCGATTTAAGCAATAAAATTAAAAATGCTTATAAAACATAAACCAAACGTTGTAGATGGTCATTTCTTTTTACGCAGTAATAAACTCGGCACTCTAAAGCACCCGAGAGCGTTTTTTTCCATGCCAACCTAACCAGAGTGACGGGAGCGGCACAATTCAGAAAAAGTGCTCAGCTCGCCGAGAAAATGCGATTTAAGCAATAAAATTAAAAATGCTTATAAAACATAAACCAAACGTTGGAGGTGGTCATTTCTTCATGCGCAGTGATAAACTCGGCACTCTAAAGCACCCGAGAGCGTTTTTTTCCATGCCAACCTAACCAGAGTGACGGGAGCGGCACAATTCAGAAAAAGTGCTCAGCTCGCCGAGAAAATGCGATTTAAGCAATAAAATTAAAAATGCTTATAAAACATAAACCAAACGTTGGAGGTGGTCATTTCTTCATGCGCAGTGATAAACTCGGCACTCTAAAGCACCCGAGAGCGTTTTTTTCCATGCCAACCTAACCAGAGTGACGGGAGCGGCACAATTCAGAAAAAGTGCTCAGCTCGCCGAGAAAATGCGATTTAAGCAATAAAATTAAAAATGCTTATAAAACATAAACCAAACGTTGTAGATGGTCATTTCTTATTACGCAGTAATAAACTCGGCACTCTAAAGCACCCGAGAGCGTTTTTTTCCATGCCAACCTAACCAGAGTGACGGGAGCGGCACAATTCAGAAAAAGTGCTCAGCTCGCCGAGAAAATGCGATTTAAGCAATAAAATTAAAAATGCTTATAAAACATAAACCAAACGTTGGAGGTGGTCATTTCTTCATGCGCAGTGATAAACTCGGCACTCTAAAGCACCCGAGAGCGTTTTATTCGATGCCAACCTAACCAGAGTGACGGGAGCGGCACAATTCAGAAAAAGCG
Organism: Syngnathus typhle; assembly: GCF_033458585.1. NCBI lineage: Eukaryota > Metazoa > Chordata > Actinopteri > Syngnathiformes > Syngnathidae > Syngnathus > Syngnathus typhle. Next base: position 47,122 of record NW_026872038.1, read on the forward strand.
CTCAGCTCGCCGAGAAAATGCGATTTAAGCAATAAAATTAAAAATGCTTATAAAACATAAACCAAACGTTGGAGGTGGTCATTTCTTCATGCGCGGTGATACACTCGGCACTCTAAAGCACCCGAGAGCGTTTTTTTCCATGCCAACCTAACCAGAGTGACGGGAGCGGCACAATTCAGAAAAAGTGCTCAGCTCGCCGAGAAAATGCGATTTAAGCAATAAAATTAAAAATGCTTATAAAACATAAACCAAACGTTGGAGGTGGTCATTTCTTCATGCGCAGTGATAAACTCGGCACTCTAAAGCACCCGAGAGCGTTTTTTTCGATGCCAACCTAACCAGAGTGACGGGAGCGGCACAATTCAGAAAAAGTGCTCAGCTCGCCGAGTAAATGCGATTTAAGCAATAAAATTAAAAATGCTTATAAAACATAAACCAAACGTTGGAGGTGGTCATTTCTTCATGCGCAGTGATAAACTCGGCACTCTAAAGCACCCGAGAGCGTTTTTTTCGATGCCAACCTAACCAGAGTGACGGGAGCGGCACAATTCAGAAAAAGCGCTCAGCTCGCCGAGAAAATGCGATTTAAGCAATAAAATTAAAAATGCTTATAAAACATAAACCAAACGTTGGAGGTGGTCATTTCTTCATGCGCAGTGATAAACTCGGCACTCTAAAGCACCCGAGAGCGTTTTTTTCCATGCCAACCTAACCAGAGTGACGGGAGCGGCACAATTCAGAAAAAGCGCTCAGCTCGCCGAGAAAATGCGATTTAAGCAATAAAATTAAAAATGCTTATAAAACATAAACCAAACGTTGGAGGTGGTCATTTCTTCATGCACAGTGATAAACTCGGCACTCTAAAGCACCCGAGAGCGTTTTTTTCGATGCCAACCTAACCAGAGTGACGGGAGCGGCACAATTCAGAAAAAGTGCTCAGCTCGCCGAGAAAATGCGATTTAAGCAATAAAATTAAAAATGCTTATAAAACATAAACCAAACGTTGGAGGTGGTCATTTCTTCATGCGCAGTGATAAACTCGGCACTCTAAAGCACCCGAGAGCGTTTTTTTCGATGCCAACCTAACCAGAGTGACGGGAGCGGCACAATTCAGAAAAAGTGCTCAGCTCGCCGAGAAAATGCGATTTAAGCAATAAAATTAAAAATGCTTATAAAACATAAACCAAACGTTGGAGGTGGTCTTTTCTTCATGTGCAGTGATAAACTCGGCACTCTAAAGCACCCGAGAGCGTTTTTTTCCATGCCAACCTAAACAGAGTGACGGGAGCGGCACAATTCAGAAAAAGTGCTCAGCTCGCCGAGAAAATGCGATTTAAGCAATAAAATTAAAAAATGCTTATAAAACATAAACCAAACGTTGTAGATGGTCATTTCTTATTACGCAGTAATAAACTCGGCACTCTAAAGCACCCGAGAGCGTTTTTTTCCATGCCAACCTAACCAGAGTGACGGGAGCGGCACAATTCAGAAAAAGTGCTCAGCTCGCCGAGAAAATGCGATTTAAGCAATAAAATTAAAAATGCTTATAAAACATAAACCAAACGTTGTAGATGGTCATTTCTTATTACGCAGTAATAAACTCGGCACTCTAAAGCACCCGAGAGCGTTTTTTTCCATGCCAACCTAACCAGAGTGACGGGAGCGGCACAATTCAGAAAAAGCGCTCAGCTCGCCGAGAAAATGCGATTTAAGCAATAAAATTAAAAATGCTTATAAAACATAAACCAAACGTTGGAGGTGGTCATTTCTTCATGCGCAGTGATAAACTCGGCACTCTAAAGCACCCGAGAGCGTTTTTTTCGATGCCAACCTAACCAGAGTGACGGGAGCGGCACAATTCAGAAAAAGCGCTCAGCTCGCCGAGAAAATGCGATTTAAGCAATAAAATTAAAAATGCTTATAAAACATAAACCAAACGTTGGAGGTGGTCATTTCTTCATGCGCAGTGATAAACTCGGCACTCTAAAGCACCCGAGAGCGTTTTTTTGGATGCCAACCTAACCAGAGTGACGGGAGCGGCACAATTCAGAAAAAGTGCTCAGCTCGCCGAGAAAATGCGATTTAAGCAATAAAATTAAAAATGCTTCTAAAACATAAACCAAACGTTGGAGGTGGTCATTTCTTCATGCGCAGTGATAAACTCGGCACTCTAAAGCACCCGAGAGCGTTTTATTCGATGCCAACCTAACCAGAGTGACGGGAGCGGCACAATTCAGAAAAAGTGCTCAGCTCGCCGAGAAAATGCGATTTAAGCAATAAAATTAAAAATGCTTATAAAACATAAACCAAACGTTGGAGGTGGTCATTTCTTCATGCGCAGTGATAAACTCGGCACTCTAAAGCACCCGAGAGCGTTTTTTTCGATGCCAACCTAACCAGAGTGACGGGAGCGGCACAATTCAGAAAAAGTGCTCAGCTCGCCGAGAAAATGCGATTTAAGCAATAAAATTAAAAATGCTTATAAAACATAAACCAAACGTTGGAGGTGGTCATTTCTTCATGCGCAGTGATAAACTCGGCACTCTAAAGCACCCAAGAGCGTTTTTTTCGATGCCAACCTAACCAGAGTGACGGGAGCGGCACAATTCAGAAAAAGCGCTCAGCTCGCCGAGAAAATGCGATTTAAGCAATAAAATTAAAAATGCTTATAAAACATAAACCAAACGTTGGAGGTGGTCATTTCTTCATGCACAGTGATAAACTCGGCACTCTAAAGCACCCGAGAGCGTTTTTTTCGATGCCAACCTAACCAGAGTGACGGGAGCGGCACAATTCAGAAAAAGTGCTCAGCTCGCCGAGAAAATGCGATTTAAGCAATAAAATTAAAAATGCTTATAAAACATAAACCAAACGTTGTATGTAGATGGTCATTTCTTATTACGCAGTAATAAACTCGGCACTCTAAAGCACCCGAGAGCGTTTTTTTCGATGCCAACCTAACCAGAGTGACGGGAGCGGCACAATTCAGAAAAAGCGCTCAGCTCGCCGAGAAAATGCGATTTAAGCAATAAAATTAAAAATGCTTATAAAACATAAACCAAACGTTGGAGGTGGTCATTTCTTCATGCACAGTGATAAACTCGGCACTCTAAAGCACCCGAGAGCGTTTTTTTCGATGCCAACCTAACCAGAGTGACGGGAGCGGCACAATTCAGAAAAAGTGCTCAGCTCGCCGAGAAAATGCGATTTAAGCAATAAAATTAAAAATGCTTATAAAACATAAACCAAACGTTGTAAATGGTCATTTCTTATTACGCAGTAATAAACTCGGCACTCTAAAGCACCCGAGAGCGTTTTTTTCGATGCCAACCTAACCAGAGTGACGGGAGCGGCACAATTCAGAAAAAGCGCTCAGCTCGCCGAGAAAATGCGATTTAAGCAATAAAATTAAAAATGCTTATAAAACATAAACCAAACGTTGGAGGTGGTCTTTTCTTCATGTGCAGTGATAAACTCGGCACTCTAAAGCACCCGAGAGCGTTTTTTTCCATGCCAACCTAAACAGAGTGACGGGAGCGGCACAATTCAGAAAAAGTGCTCAGCTCGCCGAGAAAATGCGATTTAAGCAATAAAATTAAAAATGCTTATAAAACATAAACCAAACGTTGTAGATGGTCATTTCTTATTACGCAGTAATAAACTCGGCACTCTAAAGCACCCGAGAGCGTTTTTTTCCATGCCAACCTAACCAGAGTGACGGGAGCGGCACAATTCAGAAAAAGTGCTCAGCTCGCCGAGAAAATGCGATTTAAGCAATAAAATTAAAAATGCTTATAAAACATAAACCAAACGTTGGAGGTGGTCATTTCTTCATGCGCAGTGATAAACTCGGCACTCTAAAGCACCCGAGAGCGTTTTTTTCGATGCCAACCTAACCAGAGTGACGGGAGCGGCACAATTCAGAAAAAGTGCTCAGCTCGCCGAGAAAATGCGATTTAAGCAATAAAATTAAAAATGCTTATAAAACATAAACCAAACGTTGGAGGTGGTCATTTCTTCATGCGCAGTGATAAACTCGGCACTCTAAAGCACCCGAGAGCGTTTTTTTCGATGCCAACCTAACCAGAGTGACGGGAGCGGCACAATTCAGAAAAAGTGCTCAGCTCGCCGAGAAAATGCGATTTAAGCAATAAAATTAAAAATGCTTATAAAACATAAACCAAACGTTGGAGGTGGTCATTTCTTCATGCGCAGTGATAAACTCGGCACTCTAAAGCACCCGAGAGCGTTTTTTTCGATGCCAACCTAACCAGAGTGACGGGAGCGGCACAATTCAGAAAAAGTGCTCAGCTCGCCGAGAAAATGCGATTTAAGCAATAAAATTAAAAATGCTTATAAAACATAAACCAAACGTTGTAAATGGTCATTTCTTATTACGCAGTAATAAACTCGGCACTCTAAAGCACCCGAGAGCGTTTTTTTCGATGCCAACCTAACCAGAGTGACGGGAGCGGCACAATTCAGAAAAAGCGCTCAGCTCGCCGAGAAAATGCGATTTAAGCAATAAAATTAAAAATGCTTATAAAACATAAACCAAACGTTGGAGGTGGTCTTTTCTTCATGTGCAGTGATAAACTCGGCACTCTAAAGCACCCGAGAGCGTTTTTTTCCATGCCAACCTAAACAGAGTGACGGGAGCGGCACAATTCAGAAAAAGTGCTCAGCTCGCCGAGAAAATGCGATTTAAGCAATAAAATTAAAAATGCTTATAAAACATAAACCAAACGTTGTAGATGGTCATTTCTTATTACGCAGTAATAAACTCGGCACTCTAAAGCACCCGAGAGCGTTTTTTTCCATGCCAACCTAACCAGAGTGACGGGAGCGGCACAATTCAGAAAAAGTGCTCAGCTCGCCGAGAAAATGCGATTTAAGCAATAAAATTAAAAATGCTTATAAAACATAAACCAAACGTTGGAGGTGGTCATTTCTTCATGCGCAGTGATAAACTCGGCACTCTAAAGCACCCGAGAGCGTTTTTTTCGATGCCAACCTAACCAGAGTGACGGGAGCGGCACAATTCAGAAAAAGTGCTCAGCTCGCCGAGAAAATGCGATTTAAGCAATAAAATTAAAAATGCTTATAAAACATAAACCAAACGTTGGAGGTGGTCATTTCTTCATGCGCAGTGATAAACTCGGCACTCTAAAGCACCCGAGAGCGTTTTTTTCGATGCCAACCTAACCAGAGTGACGGGAGCGGCACAATTCAGAAAAAGTGCTCAGCTCGCCGAGAAAATGCGATTTAAGCAATAAAATTAAAAATGCTTATAAAACATAAACCAAACGTTGGAGGTGGTCATTTCTTCATGCGCAGTGATAAACTCGGCACTCTAAAGCACCCGAGAGCGTTTTTTTCGATGCCAACCTAACCAGAGTGACGGGAGCGGCACAATTCAGAAAAAGTGCTCAGCTCGCCGAGAAAATGCGATTTAAGCAATAAAATTAAAAATGCTTATAAAACATAAACCAAACGTTGTAAATGGTCATTTCTTATTACGCAGTAATAAACTCGGCACTCTAAAGCACCCGAGAGCGTTTTTTTCGATGCCAACCTAACCAGAGTGACGGGAGCGGCACAATTCAGAAAAAGCGCTCAGCTCGCCGAGAAAATGCGATTTAAGCAATAAAATTAAAAATGCTTATAAAACATAAACCAAACGTTGGAGGTGGTCTTTTCTTCATGTGCAGTGATAAACTCGGCACTCTAAAGCACCCGAGAGCGTTTTTTTCCATGCCAACCTAAACAGAGTGACGGGAGCGGCACAATTCAGAAAAAGTGCTCAGCTCGCCGAGAAAATGCGATTTAAGCAATAAAATTAAAAATGCTTATAAAACATAAACCAAACGTTGTAGATGGTCATTTCTTATTACGCAGTAATAAACTCGGCACTCTAAAGCACCCGAGAGCGTTTTTTTCCATGCCAACCTAACCAGAGTGACGGGAGCGGCACAATTCAGAAAAAGTGCTCAGCTCGCCGAGAAAATGCGATTTAAGCAATAAAATTAAAAATGCTTATAAAACATAAACCAAACGTTGGAGGTGGTCATTTCTTCATGCGCAGTGATAAACTCGGCACTCTAAAGCACCCGAGAGCGTTTTTTTCGATGCCAACCTAACCAGAGTGACGGGAGCGGCACAATTCAGAAAAAGTGCTCAGCTCGCCGAGAAAATGCGATTTAAGCAATAAAATTAAAAATGCTTATAAAACATAAACCAAACGTTGTAGATGGTCATTTCTTTTTACGCAGTAATAAACTCGGCACTCTAAAGCACCCGAGAGCGTTTTTTTCCATGCCAACCTAACCAGAGTGACGGGAGCGGCACAATTCAGAAAAAGTGCTCAGCTCGCCGAGAAAATGCGATTTAAGCAATAAAATTAAAAATGCTTATAAAACATAAACCAAACGTTGGAGGTGGTCATTTCTTCATGCGCAGTGATAAACTCGGCACTCTAAAGCACCCGAGAGCGTTTTTTTCCATGCCAACCTAACCAGAGTGACGGGAGCGGCACAATTCAGAAAAAGTGCTCAGCTCGCCGAGAAAATGCGATTTAAGCAATAAAATTAAAAATGCTTATAAAACATAAACCAAACGTTGGAGGTGGTCATTTCTTCATGCGCAGTGATAAACTCGGCACTCTAAAGCACCCGAGAGCGTTTTTTTCCATGCCAACCTAACCAGAGTGACGGGAGCGGCACAATTCAGAAAAAGTGCTCAGCTCGCCGAGAAAATGCGATTTAAGCAATAAAATTAAAAATGCTTATAAAACATAAACCAAACGTTGTAGATGGTCATTTCTTATTACGCAGTAATAAACTCGGCACTCTAAAGCACCCGAGAGCGTTTTTTTCCATGCCAACCTAACCAGAGTGACGGGAGCGGCACAATTCAGAAAAAGTGCTCAGCTCGCCGAGAAAATGCGATTTAAGCAATAAAATTAAAAATGCTTATAAAACATAAACCAAACGTTGGAGGTGGTCATTTCTTCATGCGCAGTGATAAACTCGGCACTCTAAAGCACCCGAGAGCGTTTTTTTCGATGCCAACCTAACCAGAGTGACGGGAGCGGCACAATTCAGAAAAAGTGCTCAGCTCGCCGAGAAAATGCGATTTAAGCAATAAAATTAAAAATGCTTATAAAACATAAACCAAACGTTGTAGATGGTCATTTCTTTTTACGCAGTAATAAACTCGGCACTCTAAAGCACCCGAGAGCGTTTTTTTCCATGCCAACCTAACCAGAGTGACGGGAGCGGCACAATTCAGAAAAAGTGCTCAGCTCGCCGAGAAAATGCGATTTAAGCAATAAAATTAAAAATGCTTATAAAACATAAACCAAACGTTGGAGGTGGTCATTTCTTCATGCGCAGTGATAAACTCGGCACTCTAAAGCACCCGAGAGCGTTTTTTTCCATGCCAACCTAACCAGAGTGACGGGAGCGGCACAATTCAGAAAAAGTGCTCAGCTCGCCGAGAAAATGCGATTTAAGCAATAAAATTAAAAATGCTTATAAAACATAAACCAAACGTTGGAGGTGGTCATTTCTTCATGCGCAGTGATAAACTCGGCACTCTAAAGCACCCGAGAGCGTTTTTTTCCATGCCAACCTAACCAGAGTGACGGGAGCGGCACAATTCAGAAAAAGTGCTCAGCTCGCCGAGAAAATGCGATTTAAGCAATAAAATTAAAAATGCTTATAAAACATAAACCAAACGTTGTAGATGGTCATTTCTTATTACGCAGTAATAAACTCGGCACTCTAAAGCACCCGAGAGCGTTTTTTTCCATGCCAACCTAACCAGAGTGACGGGAGCGGCACAATTCAGAAAAAGTGCTCAGCTCGCCGAGAAAATGCGATTTAAGCAATAAAATTAAAAATGCTTATAAAACATAAACCAAACGTTGGAGGTGGTCATTTCTTCATGCGCAGTGATAAACTCGGCACTCTAAAGCACCCGAGAGCGTTTTATTCGATGCCAACCTAACCAGAGTGACGGGAGCGGCACAATTCAGAAAAAGCGCTCAGCTCGCCGAGAAAATGCGATTTAAGCAATAAAATTAAAAATGCTTATAAAACATAAACCAAACGTTGGAGGTGGTCATTTCTTCATGCGCGGTGATACACTCGGCACTCTAAAGCACCCGAGAGCGTTTTTTTCCATGCCAACCTAACCAGAGTGACGGGAGCGGCACAATTCAGAAAAAGTGCTCAGCTCGCCGAGAAAATGCGATTTAAGCAATAAAATTAAAAATGCTTATAAAACATAAACCAAACGTTGGAGGTGGTCATTTCTTCATGCGCAGTGATAAACTCGGCACTCTAAAGCACCCGAGAGCGTTTTTTTCGATGCCAACCTAACCAGAGTGACGGGAGCGGCACAATTCAGAAAAAGTGCTCAGCTCGCCGAGTAAATGCGATTTAAGCAATAAAATTAAAAATGCTTATAAAACATAAACCAAACGTTGGAGGTGGTCATTTCTTCATGCGCAGTGATAAACTCGGCACTCTAAAGCACCCGAGAGCGTTTTTTTCGATGCCAACCTAACCAGAGTGACGGGAGCGGCACAATTCAGAAAAAGCGCTCAGCTCGCCGAGAAAATGCGATTTAAGCAATAAAATTAAAAATGCTTATAAAACATAAACCAAACGTTGGAGGTGGTCATTTCTTCATGCGCAGTGATAAACTCGGCACTCTAAAGCACCCGAGAGCGTTTTTTTCCATGCCAACCTAACCAGAGTGACGGGAGCGGCACAATTCAGAAAAAGCGCTCAGCTCGCCGAGAAAATGCGATTTAAGCAATAAAATTAAAAATGCTTATAAAACATAAACCAAACGTTGGAGGTGGTCATTTCTTCATGCACAGTGATAAACTCGGCACTCTAAAGCACCCGAGAGCGTTTTTTTCGATGCCAACCTAACCAGAGTGACGGGAGCGGCACAATTCAGAAAAAGTGCTCAGCTCGCCGAGAAAATGCGATTTAAGCAATAAAATTAAAAATGCTTATAAAACATAAACCAAACGTTGGAGGTGGTCATTTCTTCATGCGCAGTGATAAACTCGGCACTCTAAAGCACCCGAGAGCGTTTTTTTCGATGCCAACCTAACCAGAGTGACGGGAGCGGCACAATTCAGAAAAAGTGCTCAGCTCGCCGAGAAAATGCGATTTAAGCAATAAAATTAAAAATGCTTATAAAACATAAACCAAACGTTGGAGGTGGTCTTTTCTTCATGTGCAGTGATAAACTCGGCACTCTAAAGCACCCGAGAGCGTTTTTTTCCATGCCAACCTAAACAGAGTGACGGGAGCGGCACAATTCAGAAAAAGTGCTCAGCTCGCCGAGAAAATGCGATTTAAGCAATAAAATTAAAAAATGCTTATAAAACATAAACCAAACGTTGTAGATGGTCATTTCTTATTACGCAGTAATAAACTCGGCACTCTAAAGCACCCGAGAGCGTTTTTTTCCATGCCAACCTAACCAGAGTGACGGGAGCGGCACAATTCAGAAAAAGTGCTCAGCTCGCCGAGAAAATGCGATTTAAGCAATAAAATTAAAAATGCTTATAAAACATAAACCAAACGTTGTAGATGGTCATTTCTTATTACGCAGTAATAAACTCGGCACTCTAAAGCACCCGAGAGCGTTTTTTTCCATGCCAACCTAACCAGAGTGACGGGAGCGGCACAATTCAGAAAAAGCGCTCAGCTCGCCGAGAAAATGCGATTTAAGCAATAAAATTAAAAATGCTTATAAAACATAAACCAAACGTTGGAGGTGGTCATTTCTTCATGCGCAGTGATAAACTCGGCACTCTAAAGCACCCGAGAGCGTTTTTTTCGATGCCAACCTAACCAGAGTGACGGGAGCGGCACAATTCAGAAAAAGCGCTCAGCTCGCCGAGAAAATGCGATTTAAGCAATAAAATTAAAAATGCTTATAAAACATAAACCAAACGTTGGAGGTGGTCATTTCTTCATGCGCAGTGATAAACTCGGCACTCTAAAGCACCCGAGAGCGTTTTTTTCGATGCCAACCTAACCAGAGTGACGGGAGCGGCACAATTCAGAAAAAGTGCTCAGCTCGCCGAGAAAATGCGATTTAAGCAATAAAATTAAAAATGCTTATAAAACATAAACCAAACGTTGGAGGTGGTCATTTCTTCATGCGCAGTGATAAACTCGGCACTCTAAAGCACCCGAGAGCGTTTTTTTCGATGCCAACCTAACCAGAGTGACGGGAGCGGCACAATTCAGAAAAAGTGCTCAGCTCGCCGAGAAAATGCAATTTAAGCAATAAAATTTAAAATGCTTATAAAACATAAACCAAACGTTGTAGATGGTCATTTCTTATTACGCAGTAATAAACTCGGCACTCTAAAGCACCCGAGAGCGTTTTTTTCCATGCCAACCTAACCAGAGTGACGGGAGCGGCACAATTCAGAAAAAGTGCTCAGCTCGCCGAGAAAATGCGATTTAAGCAATAAAATTAAAAATGCTTATAAAACATAAACCAAACGTTGGAGGTGGTCATTTCTTCATGCGCAGTGATAAACTCGGCACTCTAAAGCACCCGAGAGCGTTTTTTTCGATGCCAACCTAACCAGAGTGACGGGAGCGGCACAATTCAGAAAAAGTGCTCAGCTCGCCGAGAAAATGCGATTTAAGCAATAAAATTAAAAATGCTTATAAAACATAAACCAAACGTTGGAGGTGGTCATTTCTTCATGCGCAGTGATAAACTCGGCACTCTAAAGCACCCGAGAGCGTTTTTTTCGATGCCAACCTAACCAGAGTGACGGGAGCGGCACAATTCAGAAAAAGCGCTCAGCTCGCCGAGAAAATGCGATTTAAGCAATAAAATTAAAAATGCTTATAAAACATAAACCAAACGTTGGAGGTGGTCATTTCTTCATGCACAGTGATAAACTCGGCACTCTAAAGCACCCGAGAGCGTTTTTTTCGATGCCAACCTAACCAGAGTGACGGGAGCGGCACAATTCAGAAAAAGTGCTCAGCTCGCCGAGAAAATGCGATTTAAGCAATAAAATTAAAAATGCTTATAAAACATAAACCAAACGTTGTAAATGGTCATTTCTTATTACGCAGTAATAAACTCGGCACTCTAAAGCACCCGAGAGCGTTTTTTTCGATGCCAACCTAACCAGAGTGACGGGAGCGGCACAATTCAGAAAAAGCGCTCAGCTCGCCGAGAAAATGCGATTTAAGCAATAAAATTAAAAATGCTTATAAAACATAAACCAAACGTTGGAGGTGGTCTTTTCTTCATGTGCAGTGATAAACTCGGCACTCTAAAGCACCCGAGAGCGTTTTTTTCCATGCCAACCTAAACAGAGTGACGGGAGCGGCACAATTCAGAAAAAGTGCTCAGCTCGCCGAGAAAATGCGATTTAAGCAATAAAATTAAAAATGCTTATAAAACATAAACCAAACGTTGTAGATGGTCATTTCTTATTACGCAGTAATAAACTCGGCACTCTAAAGCACCCGAGAGCGTTTTTTTCCATGCCAACCTAACCAGAGTGACGGGAGCGGCACAATTCAGAAAAAGTGCTCAGCTCGCCGAGAAAATGCGATTTAAGCAATAAAATTAAAAATGCTTATAAAACATAAACCAAACGTTGGAGGTGGTCATTTCTTCATGCACAGTGATAAACTCGGCACTCTAAAGCACCCGAGAGCGTTTTTTTCCATGCCAACCTAACCAGAGTGACAGGAGCGGCACAATTCAGAAAAAGTGCTCAGCTCGCCGAGAAAATGCGATTTAAGCAATAAAATTAAAAATGCTTATAAAACATAAACCAAACGTTGGAGGTGGTCTTTTCTTCATGCGCAGTGATAAACTCGGCACTCTAAAGCACCCGAGAGTGTTTTTTTCCATGCCAACCTAAACAGAGTGACGGGAGCGGCACAATTCAGAAAAAGTGCTCAGCTCGCCGAGAAAATGCGATTTAAGCAATAAAATTAAAAATGCTTATAAAACATAAACCAAACGTTGTAGATGGTCATTTCTTATTACGCAGTAATAAACTCGGCACTCTAAAGCACCCGAGAGCGTTTTTTTCCATGCCAACCTAACCAGAGTGACGGGAGCGGCACAATTCAGAAAAAGTGCTCAGCTCGCCGAGAAAATGCGATTTAAGCAATAAAATTAAAAATGCTTATAAAACATAAACCAAACGTTGGAGGTGGTCATTTCTTCATGCGCAGTGATAAACTCGGCACTCTAAAGCACCCGAGAGCGTTTTTTTCCATGCCAACCTAACCAGAGTGACGGGAGCGGCACAATTCAGAAAAAGTGCTCAGCTCGCCGAGAAAATGCGATTTAAGCAATAAAATTAAAAATGCTTATAAAACATAAACCAAACGTTGGAGGTGGTCATTTCTTCATGCGCAGTGATAAACTCGGCACTCTAAAGCACCCGAGAGCGTTTTTTTCCATGCCAACCTAACCAGAGTGACAGGAGCGGCACAATTCAGAAAAAGTGCTCAGCTCGCCGAGAAAATGCGATTTAAGCAATAAAATTAAAAATGCTTATAAAACATAAACCAAACGTTGGAGGTGGTCTTTTCTTCATGCGCAGTGATAAACTCGGCACTCTAAAGCACCCGAGAGCGTTTTTTTCCATGCCAACCTAAACAGAGTGACGGGAGCGGCACAATTCAGAAAAAGTGCTCAGCTCGCCGAGAAAATGCGATTTAAGCAATAAAATTAAAAATGCTTATAAAACATAAACCAAACGTTGTAGATGGTCATTTCTTATTACGCAGTAATAAACTCGGCACTCTAAAGCACCCGAGAGCGTTTTTTTCCATGCCAACCTAACCAGAGTGACGGGAGCGGCACAATTCAGAAAAAGTGCTCAGCTCGCCGAGAAAATGCGATTTAAGCAATAAAATTAAAAATGCTTATAAAACATAAACCAAACGTTGGAGGTGGTCATTTCTTCATGCGCAGTGATAAACTCGGCACTCTAAAGCACCCGAGAGCGTTTTTTTCGATGCCAACCTAACCAGAGTGACGGGAGCGGCACAATTCAGAAAAAGTGCTCAGCTCGCCGAGAAAATGCGATTTAAGCAATAAAATTAAAAATGCTTATAAAACATAAACCAAACGTTGGAGGTGGCCATTTCTTCATGCGCAGTGATAAACTCGGCACTCTAAAGCACCCGAGAGCGTTTTTTTCCATGCCAACCTAACCAGAGTGACGGGAGCGGCACAATTCAGAAAAAGTGCTCAGCTCGCCGAGAAAATGCGATTTAAGCAATAAAATTAAAAATGCTTATAAAACATAAACCAAACGTTGGAGGTGGTCATTTCTTCATGCGCAGTGATAAACTCGGCACTCTAAAGCACCCGAGAGCGTTTTTTTCGATGCCAACCTAACCAGAGTGACGGGAGCGGCACAATTCAGAAAAAGTGCTCAGCTCGCCGAGAAAATGCGATTTAAGCAATAAAATTAAAAATGCTTATAAAACATAAACCAAACGTTGTAGATGGTCATTTCTTATTACGCAGTAATAAACTCGGCACTCTAAAGCACCCGAGAGCGTTTTTTTCCATGCCAACCTAACCAGAGTGACGGGAGCGGCACAATTCAGAAAAAGTGCTCAGCTCGCCGAGAAAATGCGATTTAAGCAATACAATTAAAAATGCTTATAAAACATAAACCAAACGTTGGAGGTGGTCATTTCTTCATGTGCAGTGATAAACTCGGCACTCTAAAGCACCCGAGAGCGTTTTTTTCCATGCCAACCTAACCAGAGTGACGGGAGCGGCACAATTCAGAAAAAGTGCTCAGCTCGCCGAGAAAATGCGATTTAAGCAATAAAATTAAAAATGCTTATAAAACATAAACCAAACGTTGGAGGTGGTCATTTCTTCATGCACAGTGATAAACTCGGCACTCTAAAGCACCCGAGAGCGTTTTTTTCGATGCCAACCTAACCAGAGTGACGGGAGCGGCACAATTCAGAAAAAGCGCTCAGCTCGCCGAGAAAATGCGATTTAAGCAATAAAATTAAAAATGCTTATAAAACATAAACCAAACGTTGGAGGTGGTCATTTCTTCATGCACAGTGATAAACTCGGCACTCTAAAGCACCCGAGAGCGTTTTTTTCGGTACCAACCTAACCAGAGTGACGGGAGCGGCACAATTCAGAAAAAGTGCTCAGCTCGCCGAGAAAATGCGATTTAAGCAATAAAATTAAAAATGCTTATAAAACATAAACCAAACGTTGGAGGTGGTCATTTCTTCATGCGCAGTGATAAACTCGGCACTCTAAAGCACCCGAGAGCGTTTTTTTCGATGCCAACCTAACCAGAGTGACGGGAGCGGCACAATTCAGAAAAAGTGCTCAGCTCGCCGAGAAAATGCAATTTAAGCAATAAAATTTAAAATGCTTATAAAACATAAACCAAACGTTGTAGATGGTCATTTCTTATTACGCAGTAATAAACTCGGCACTCTAAAGCACCCGAGAGCGTTTTTTTCCATGCCAACCTAACCAGAGTGACGGGAGCGGCACAATTCAGAAAAAGTGCTCAGCTCGCCGAGAAAATGCGATTTAAGCAATAAAATTAAAAATGCTTATAAAACATAAACCAAACGTTGGAGGTGGTCATTTCTTCATGCGCAGTGATAAACTCGGCACTCTAAAGCACCCGAGAGCGTTTTTTTCCATGCCAACCTAACCAGAGTGACGGGAGCGGCACAATTCAGAAAAAGTGCTCAGCTCGCCGAGAAAATGCGATTTAAGCAATAAAATTAAAAATGCTTATAAAACATAAACCAAACGTTGGAGGTGGTCATTTCTTCATGCGCAGTGATAAACTCGGCACTCTAAAGCACCCGAGAGCGTTTTATTTGATGCCAACCTAACCAGAGTTACGGGAGCGGCACAATTCAGAAAAAGTGCTCAGCTCGCCGAGAAAATGCGATTTAAGCAATAAAATTAAAAATGCTTATAAAACATAAACCAAACGTTGGAGGTGGTCACTTCTTCATGCGCAGTGATAAACTCGGCACTCTAAAGCACCCGAGAGCGTTTTTTTCGATGCCAACCTAACCAGAGTGACGGGAGCGGCACAATTCTGAAAAAGCGCTCAGCTCGCCGAGAAAATGCGATTTAAGCAATAAAATTAAAAATGCTTATAAAACATAAACCAAACGTTGGAGGTGGTCATTTCTTCATGCGCGGTGATAAACTCGGCACTCTAAAGCACCCGAGAGCGTTTTTTTCGATGCCAACCTAACCAGAGTGACGGGAGCGGCACAATTCAGAAAAAGTGCTCAGCTCGCCGAGAAAATGCGATTTAAGCAATAAAATTAAAAATGCTTATAAAACATAAACCAAACGTTGGAGGTGGTCATTTCTTCATGCGCAGTGATAAATTCGGCACTCTAAAGCACCCGAGAGCGTTTTTTTCGATGCCAACCTAACCAGAGTGACGGGAGCGGCACAATTCAGAAAAAGTGCTCAGCTCGCCGAGAAAATGCGATTTAAGCAATAAAATTAAAAATGCTTATAAAACATAAACCAAACGTTGGAGGTGGTCATTTCTTCATGCGCAGTGATAAACTCGGCACTCTAAAGCACCCGAGAGCGTTTTTTTCGATGCCAACCTAACCAGAGTGACGGGAGCGGCACAATTTAGAAAAAGTGCTCAGCTCGCCGAGAAAATGCGATTTAAGCAATAAAATTAAAAATGCTTATAAAACATAAACCAAACATTGGAGTTGGTCATTTCTTCATGCGCAGTGATAAACTCGGCACTCTAAAGCACCCGAGAGCGTTTTTTTCGATGCCAACCTAACCAGAGTGACGGGAGCGGCACAATTCAGAAAAAGTGCTCAGCTCGCCGAGAAAATGCGATTTAAGCAATAAAATTAAAAATGCTTATAAAACATAAACCAAACGTTGGAGGTGGTCATTTCTTCATGCGCAGTGATAAACTCGGCACTCTAAAGCACCCAAGAGCGTTTTTTTCGATGCCAACCTAACCAGAGTGACGGGAGCGGCACAATTCAGAAAAAGCGCTCAGCTCGCCGAGAAAATGCGATTTAAGCAATAAAATTAAAAATGCTTATAAAACATAAACCAAACGTTGGAGGTGGTCATTTCTTCATGCACAGTGATAAACTCGGCACTCTAAAGCACCCGAGAGCGTTTTTTTCGATGCCAACCTAACCAGAGTGACGGGAGCGGCACAATTCAGAAAAAGTGCTCAGCTCGCCGAGAAAATGCGATTTAAGCAATAAAATTAAAAATGCTTATAAAACATAAACCAAACGTTGTAGATGGTCATTTCTTATTACGCAGTAATAAACTCGGCACTCTAAAGCACCCGAGAGCGTTTTTTTCGATGCCAACCTAACCAGAGTGACGGGAGCGGCACAATTCAGAAAAAGCGCTCAGCTCGCCGAGAAAATGCGATTTAAGCAATAAAATTAAAAATGCTTATAAAACATAAACCAAACGTTGGAGGTGGTCATTTCTTCATGCACAGTGATAAACTCGGCACTCTAAAGCACCCGAGAGCGTTTTTTTCGATGCCAACCTAACCAGAGTGACGGGAGCGGCACAATTCAGAAAAAGTGCTCAGCTCGCCGAGAAAATGCGATTTAAGCAATAAAATTAAAAATGCTTATAAAACATAAACCAAACGTTGTAAATGGTCATTTCTTATTACGCAGTAATAAACTCGGCACTCTAAAGCACCCGAGAGCGTTTTTTTCGATGCCAACCTAACCAGAGTGACGGGAGCGGCACAATTCAGAAAAAGTGCTCAGCTCGCCGAGAAAATGCGATTTAAGCAATAAAATTAAAAATGCTTATAAAACATAAACCAAACGTTGGAGGTGGTCATTTCTTCATGCGCAGTGATAAACTCGGCACTCTAAAGCACCCGAGAGCGTTTTTTTCCATGCCAACCTAACCAGAGTGACGGGAGCGGCACAATTCAGAAAAAGTGCTCAGCTCGCCGAGAAAATGCGATTTAAGCAATAAAATTAAAAATGCTTATAAAACATAAACCAAACGTTGTAGATGGTCATTTCTTATTACGCAGTAATAAACTCGGCACTCTAAAGCACCCGAGAGCGTTTTTTTCCATGCCAACCTAACCAGAGTGACGGGAGCGGCACAATTCAGAAAAAGTGCTCAGCTCGCCGAGAAAATGCGATTTAAGCAATAAAATTAAAAATGCTTATAAAACATAAACCAAACGTTGGAGGTGGTCATTTCTTCATGCGCAGTGATAAACTCGGCACTCTAACGCACCCGAGAGCGTTTTATTCGATGCCAACCTAACCAGAGTGACGGGAGCGGCACAATTCAGAAAAAGCGCTCAGCTCGCCGAGAAAATGCGATTTAAGCAATAAAATTAAAAATGCTTATAAAACATAAACCAAACGTTGGAGGTGGTCATTTCTTCATGCGCGGTGATAAACTCGGCACTCTAAAGCACCCGAGAGCGTTTTTTTCCATGCCAACCTAACCAGAGTGACGGGAGCGGCACAATTCAGAAAAAGTGCTCAGCTCGCCGAGAAAATGCGATTTAAGCAATAAAATTAAAAATGCTTATAAAACACAAACCAAACGTTGGAGGTGGTCATTTCTTCATGCGCAGTGATAAACTCGGCACTCTAAAGCACCCGAGTGCGTTTTTTTCGATGCCAACCTAACCAGAGTGACGGGAGCGGCACAATTCAGAAAAAGTGCTCAGCTCGCCGAGAAAATGCGATTTAAGCAATAAAATTAAAAATGCTTATAAAACATAAACCAAACGTTGTAGATGGTCATTTCTTATTACGCAGTAATAAACTCGGCACTCTAAAGCACCCGAGAGCGTTTTTTTCCATGCCAACCTAACCAGAGTGACGGGAGCGGCACAATTCAGAAAAAGTGCTCAGCTCGCCGAGAAAATGCGATTTAAGCAATACAATTAAAAATGCTTATAAAACATAAACCAAACGTTGGAGGTGGTCATTTCTTCATGTGCAGTGATAAACTCGGCACTCTAAAGCACCCGAGAGCGTTTTTTTCCATGCCAACCTAACCAGAGTGACGGGAGCGGCACAATTCAGAAAAAGTGCTCAGCTCGCCGAGAAAATGCGATTTAAGCAATAAAATTAAAAATGCTTATAAAACATAAACCAAACGTTGGAGGTGGTCATTTCTTCATGCACAGTGATAAACTCGGCACTCTAAAGCACCCGAGAGCGTTTTTTTCGATGCCAACCTAACCAGAGTGACGGGAGCGGCACAATTCAGAAAAAGTGCTCAGCTCGCCGAGAAAATGCGATTTAAGCAATAAAATTAAAAATGCTTATAAAACATAAACCAAACGTTGGAGGTGGTCATTTCTTCATGCGCAGTGATAAACTCGGCACTCTAAAGCACCCGAGAGCGTTTTTTTCGATGCCAACCTAACCAGAGTGACGGGAGCGGCACAATTCAGAAAAAGTGCTCAGCTCGCCGAGAAAATGCGATTTAAGCAATAAAATTTAAAATGCTTATAAAACATAAACCAAACGTTGTAGATGGTCATTTCTTATTACGCAGTAATAAACTCGGCACTCTAAAGCACCCGAGAGCGTTTTTTTCCATGCCAACCTAACCAGAGTGACGGGAGCGGCACAATTCAGAAAAAGTGCTCAGCTCGCCGAGAAAATGCGATTTAAGCAATAAAATTAAAAATGCTTATAAAACATAAACCAAACGTTGGAGGTGGTCATTTCTTCATGCGCAGTGATAAACTCGGCACTCTAAAGCACCCAAGAGCGTTTTTTTCGATGCCAACCTAACCAGAGTGACGGGAGCGGCACAATTCAGAAAAAGCGCTCAGCTCGCCGAGAAAATGCGATTTAAGCAATAAAATTAAAAATGCTTATAAAACATAAACCAAACGTTGGAGGTGGTCATTTCTTCATGCGCGGTGATAAACTCGGCACTCTAAAGCACCCGAGAGCGTTTGTTCGATGCCAACCTAACCAGAGTGACGGGAGCGGCACAATTCAGAAAAAGTGCTCAGCTCGCCGAGAAAATGCGATTTAAGCAATAAAATTAAAAATGCTTATAAAACATAAACCAAACGTTGGAGGTGGTCATTTCTTCATGCGCAGTGATAAACTCGGCACTCTAAAGCACCCGAGAGCGTTTTTTTCGATGCCAACCTAACCAGAGTGACGGGAGCGGCACAATTCAGAAAAAGTGCTCAGCTCGCCGAGAAAATGCGATTTAAGCAATAAAATTAAAAATGCTTATAAAACATAAACCAAACGTTGGAGGTGGTCATTTCTTCATGCGCAGTGATAAACTCGGCACTCTAAAGCACCCGAGAGCGTTTTTTTCGATGCCAACCTAACCAGAGTGACGGGAGCGGCACAATTCAGAAAAAGCGCTCAGCTCGCCGAGAAAATGCGATTTAAGCAATAAAATTAAAAATGCTTATAAAACATAAACCAAACGTTGGAGGTTGTCATTTCTTCATGCGCAGTGATAAACTCGGCACTCTAAAGCACCCGAGAGCGTTTTTTTCCATGCCAACCTAACCAGAGTGACGGGAGCGGCACAATTCAGAAAAAGTGCTCAGCTCGCCGAGAAAATGCGATTTAAGCAATAAAATTAAAAATGCTTATAAAACATAAACCAAACGTTGGAGGTGGTCATTTCTTCATGCGCAGTGATAAACTCGGCACTCTAAAGCACCCGAGAGCGTTTTTTTCCATGCCAACCTAACCAGAGTGACGGGAGCGGCACAATTCAGAAAAAGTGCTCAGCTCGCCGAGAAAATGCGATTTAAGCAATAAAATTAAAAATGCTTATAAAACATAAACCAAACGTTGGAGGTGGCCATTTCTTCATGCGCAGTGATAAACTCGGCACTCTAAAGCACCCGAGAGCGTTTTTTTCCATGCCAACCTAACCAGAGTGACGGGAGCGGCACAATTCAGAAAAAGTGCTCAGCTCGCCGAGAAAATGCGATTTAAGCAACTAAATTAAAAATGCTTATAAAACATAAACCAAACGTTGGAGGTGGCCATTTCTTCATGCGCAGTGATAAACTCGGCACTCTAAAGCACCCGAGAGCGTTTTTTTCCATGCCAACCTAACCAGAGTGACGGGAGCGGCACAATTCAGAAAAAGTGCTCAGCTCGCCGAGAAAATGCGATTTAAGCAATAAAATTAAAAATGCTTATAAAACATAAACCAAACGTTGGAGGTGGTCATTTCTTCATGCGCAGTGATAAACTCGGCACTCTAAAGCACCCGAGAGCGTTTTTTTCCATGCCAACCTAACCAGAGTGACAGGAGCGGCACAATTCAGAAAAAGTGCTCAGCTCGCCGAGAAAATGCGATTTAAGCAATAAAATTAAAAATGCTTATAAAACATAAACCAAACGTTGGAGGTGGTCTTTTCTTCATGCGCAGTGATAAACTCGGCACTCTAAAGCACCCGAGAGCGTTTTTTTCCATGCCAACCTAAACAGAGTGACGGGAGCGGCACAATTCAGAAAAAGTGCTCAGCTCGCCGAGAAAATGCGATTTAAGCAATAAAATTAAAAATGCTTATAAAACATAAACCAAACGTTGTAGATGGTCATTTCTTATTACGCAGTAATAAACTCGGCACTCTAAAGCACCCGAGAGCGTTTTTTTCCATGCCAACCTAACCAGAGTGACGGGAGCGGCACAATTCAGAAAAAGTGCTCAGCTCGCCGAGAAAATGCGATTTAAGCAATAAAATTAAAAATGCTTATAAAACATAAACCAAACGTTGGAGGTGGTCATTTCTTCATGCGCAGTGATAAACTCGGCACTCTAAAGCACCCGAGAGCGTTTTTTTCGATGCCAACCTAACCAGAGTGACGGGAGCGGCACAATTCAGAAAAAGTGCTCAGCTCGCCGAGAAAATGCGATTTAAGCAATAAAATTAAAAATGCTTATAAAACATAAACCAAACGTTGGAGGTGGCCATTTCTTCATGCGCAGTGATAAACTCGGCACTCTAAAGCACCCGAGAGCGTTTTTTTCCATGCCAACCTAACCAGAGTGACGGGAGCGGCACAATTCAGAAAAAGTGCTCAGCTCGCCGAGAAAATGCGATTTAAGCAATAAAATTAAAAATGCTTATAAAACATAAACCAAACGTTGGAGGTGGTCATTTCTTCATGCGCAGTGATAAACTCGGCACTCTAAAGCACCCGAGAGCGTTTTTTTCCATGCCAACCTAACCAGAGTGACGGGAGCGGCACAATTCAGAAAAAGTGCTCAGCTCGCCGAGAAAATGCGATTTAAGCAATAAAATTAAAAATGCTTATAAAACATAAACCAAACGTTGGAGGTGGCCATTTCTTCATGCGCAGTGATAAACTCGGCACTCTAAAGCACCCGAGAGCGTTTTTTTGCATGCCAACCTAACCAGAGTGACGGGAGCGGCACAATTCAGAAAAAGTGCTCAGCTCGCCGAGAAAATGCGATTTAAGCAATAAAATTAAAAATGCTTATAAAACATAAACCAAACGTTGGAGGTGGCCATTTCTTCATGCGCAGTGATAAACTCGGCACTCTAAAGCACCCGAGAGCGTTTTTTTCCATGCCAACCTAACCAGAGTGACGGGAGCGGCACAATTCAGAAAAAGTGCTCAGCTCGCCGAGAAAATGCGATTTAAGCAATAAAATTAAAAATGCTTATAAAACATAAACCAAACGTTGGAGGTGGTCATTTCTTCATGCGCAGTGATAAACTCGGCACTCTAAAGCACCCGAGAGCGTTTTTTTCCATGCCAACCTAACCAGAGTGACAGGAGCGGCACAATTCAGAAAAAGTGCTCAGCTCGCCGAGAAAATGCGATTTAAGCAATAAACTTAAAAATGCTTATAAAACATAAACCAAACGTTGGAGGTGGTCTTTTCTTCATGCGCAGTGATAAACTCGGCACTCTAAAGCACCCGAGAGCGTTTTTTTCCATGCCAACCTAAACAGAGTGACGGGAGCGGCACTATTCAGAAAAAGTGCTCAGCTCGCCGAGAAAATGCGATTTAAGCAATAAAATTAAAAATGCTTATAAAACATAAACCAAACGTTGGAGGTGGCCATTTCTTCATGCGCAGTGATAAACTCGGCACTCTAAAGCACCCGAGAGCGTTTTTTTCCATGCCAACCTAACCAGAGTGACGGGAGCGGCACAATTCAGAAAAAGTGCTCAGCTCGCCGAGAAAATGCGATTCAAGCAATAAAATTAAAAATGCTTATAAAACATAAACCAAACGTTGGAGGTGGCCATTTCTTCATGCGCAGTGATAAACTCGGCACTCTAAAGCACCCGAGAGCGTTTTTTTCCATGCCAACCTAACCAGAGTGACGGGAGCGGCACAATTCAGAAAAAGTGCTCAGCTCGCCGAGAAAATGCGATTTAAGCAATAAAATTAAAAATGCTTATAAAACATAAACCAAACGTTGGAGGTGGTCATTTCTTCATGCGCAGTGATAAACTCGGCACTCTAAAGCACCCGAGAGCGTTTTTTTCCATGCCAACCTAACCAGAGTGACGGGAGCGGCACAATTCAGAAAAAGTGCTCAGCTCGCCGAGAAAATGCGATTTAAGCAATAAAATTAAAAATGCTTATAAAACATAAACCAAACGTTGTAGATGGTCATTTCTTATTACGCAGTAATAAACTCGGCACTCTAAAGCACCCGAGAGCGTTTTTTTCCATGCCAACCTAACCAGAGTGACGGGAGCGGCACAATTCAGAAAAAGTGCTCAGCTCGCCGAGAAAATGCGATTTAAGCAATAAAATTAAAAATGCTTATAAAACATAAACCAAACGTTGGAGGTGGTAATTTCTTCATGCGCAGTGATAAACTCGGCACTCTAAAGCACCCGAGAGCGTTTTATTCGATGCCAACCTAACCAGAGTGACGGGAGCGGCACAATTCAGAAAAAGCGCTCAGCTCGCCGAGAAAATGCGATTTAAGCAATAAAATTAAAAATGCTTATAAAACATAAACCAAACGTTGGAGGTGGTCATTTCTTCATGCGCAGTGATAAACTCGGCACTCTAAAGCACCCGAGAGCGTTTTTTTCGATGCCAACCTAACCAGAGTGACGGGAGCGGCACAATTCAGAAAAAGTGCTCAGCTCGCCGAGAAAATGCGATTTAAGCAATAAAATTAAAAATGCTTATAAAACATAAACCAAACGTTGTAGATGGTCATTTCTTATTACGCAGTAATAAACTCGGCACTCTAAAGCACCCGAGAGCGTTTTTTTCCATGCCAACCTAACCAGAGTGACGGGAGCGGCACAATTCAGAAAAAGTGCTCAGCTCGCCGAGAAAATGCGATTTAAGCAATAAAATTAAAAATGCTTATAAAACATAAACCAAACGTTGGAGGTGGCCATTTCTTCATGCGCAGTGATAAACTCGGCACTCTAAAGCACCCGAGAGCGTTTTTTTCCATGCCAACCTAACCAGAGTGACGGGAGCGGCACAATTCAGAAAAATAGCTCAGCTCGCCGAGAAAATGCGATTTAAGCAATACAATTAAAAATGCTTATAAAACATAAACCAAACGTTGGAGGTGGTCATTTCTTCATGTGCAGTGATAAACTCGGCACTCTAAAGCACCCGAGAGCGTTTTTTTTCCATGCCAACCTAACCAGAGTGACGGGAGCGGCACAATTCAGAAAAAGTGCTCAGCTCGCCGAGAAAATGCGATTTAAGCAATAAAATTAAAAATGCTTATAAAACATAAACCAAACGTTGGAGGTGGTCATTTCTTCATGCGCAGTGATAAACTCGGCACTCTAAAGCACCCGAGAGCGTTTTTTTCGATGCCAACCTAACCAGAGTGACGGGAGCGGCACAATTCAGAAAAAGTGCTCAGCTCGCCGAGAAAATGCAATTTAAGCAATAAAATTTAAAATGCTTATAAAACATAAACCAAACGTTGTAGATGGTCATTTCTTATTACGCAGTAATAAACTCGGCACTCTAAAGCACCCGAGAGCGTTTTTTTCCATGCCAACCTAACCAGAGTGACGGGAGCGGCACAATTCAGAAAAAGTGCTCAGCTCGCCGAGAAAATGCGATTTAAGCAATAAAATTAAAAATGCTTATAAAACATAAACCAAACGTTGGAGGTGGTCATTTCTTCATGCGCAGTGATAAACTCGGCACTCTAAAGCACCCGAGAGCGTTTTTTTCGATGCCAACCTAACCAGAGTGACGGGAGCGGCACAATTCAGAAAAAGTGCTCAGCTCGCCGAGAAAATGCGATTTAAGCAATAAAATTAAAAATGCTTATAAAACATAAACCAAACGTTGGAGGTGGTCATTTCTTCATGCACAGTGATAAACTCGGCACTCTAAAGCACCCGAGAGCGTTTTTTTCCATGCCAACCTAACCAGAGTGACGGGAGCGGCACAATTCAGAAAAAGTGCTCAGCTCGCCGAGAAAATGCGATTTAAGCAATAAAATTAAAAATGCTTATAAAACATAAACCAAACGTTGGAGGTGGTCATTTCTTCATGCGCAGTGATAAACTCGGCACTCTAAAGCACCCGAGAGCGTTTTTTTCCATGCCAACCTAACCAGAGTGACGGGAGCGGCACAATTCAGAAAAAGTGCTCAGCTCGCCGAGAAAATGCGATTTAAGCAATAAAATTAAAAATGCTTATAAAACATAAACCAAACGTTGGAGGTGGTCATTTCTTCATGCACAGTGATAAACTCGGCACTCTAAAGCACCCGAGAGCGTTTTTTTCGATGCCAACCTAACCAGAGTGACGGGAGCGGCACAATTCAGAAAAAGTGCTCAGCTCGCCGAGAAAATGCGATTTAAGCAATAAAATTAAAAATGCTTATAAAACCTAAACCAAACGTTGGAGGTGGTCATTTCTTCATGCGCAGTGATAAACTCGGCACTCTAAAGCACCCGAGAGCGTTTTTTTGGATGCCAACCTAACCAGAGTGACGGGAGCGGCACAATTCAGAAAAAGTGCTCAGCTCGCCGAGAAAATGCGATTTAAGCAATAAAATTAAAAATGCTTATAAAACATAAACCAAACGTTGGAGGTGGTCATTTCTTCATGCGCAGTGATAAACTCGGCACTCTAAAGCACCCGAGAGCGTTTTATTCGATGCCAACCTAACCAGAGTGACGGGAGCGGCACAATTCAGAAAAAGTGCTCAGCTCGCCGAGAAAATGCGATTTAAGCAATAAAATTAAAAATGCTTATAAAACATAAACCAAACGTTGGAGGTGGTCATTTCTTCATGCGCAGTGATAAACTCGGCACTCTAAAGCACCCGAGAGCGTTTTTTTCGATGCCAACCTAACCAGAGTGACGGGAGCGGCACAATTCAGAAAAAGTGCTCAGCTCGCCGAGAAAATGCGATTTAAGCAATAAAATTAAAAATGCTTATAAAACATAAACCAAACGTTGGAGTTGGTCATTTCTTCATGCGCAGTGATAAACTCGGCACTCTAAAGCACCCGAGAGCGTTTTTTTCGATGCCAACCTAACCAGAGTGACGGGAGCGGCACAATTCAGAAAAAGTGCTCAGCTCGCCGAGAAAATGCGATTTAAGCAATAAAATTAAAAATGCTTATAAAACATAAACCAAACGTTGGAGGTGGTCATTTCTTCATGCGCAGTGATAAACTCGGCACTCTAAAGCACCCAAGAGCGTTTTTTTCGATGCCAACCTAACCAGAGTGACGGGAGCGGCACAATTCAGAAAAAGCGCTCAGCTCGCCGAGAAAATGCGATTTAAGCAATAAAATTAAAAATGCTTATAAAACATAAACCAAACGTTGGAGGTGGTCATTTCTTCATGCACAGTGATAAACTCGGCACTCTAAAGCACCCGAGAGCGTTTTTTTCGATGCCAACCTAACCAGAGTGACGGGAGCGGCACAATTCAGAAAAAGTGCTCAGCTCGCCGAGAAAATGCGATTTAAGCAATAAAATTAAAAATGCTTATAAAACATAAACCAAACGTTGTAGATGGTCATTTCTTATTACGCAGTAATAAACTCGGCACTCTAAAGCACCCGAGAGCGTTTTTTTCGATGCCAACCTAACCAGAGTGACGGGAGCGGCACAATTCAGAAAAAGCGCTCAGCTCGCCGAGAAAATGCGATTTAAGCAATAAAATTAAAAATGCTTATAAAACATAAACCAAACGTTGGAGGTGGTCATTTCTTCATGCACAGTGATAAACTCGGCACTCTAAAGCACCCGAGAGCGTTTTTTTCGATGCCAACCTAACCAGAGTGACGGGAGCGGCACAATTCAGAAAAAGTGCTCAGCTCGCCGAGAAAATGCGATTTAAGCAATAAAATTAAAAATGCTTATAAAACATAAACCAAACGTTGTAAATGGTCATTTCTTATTACGCAGTAATAAACTCGGCACTCTAAAGCACCCGAGAGCGTTTTTTTCGATGCCAACCTAACCAGAGTGACGGGAGCGGCACAATTCAGAAAAAGCGCTCAGCTCGCCGAGAAAATGCGATTTAAGCAATAAAATTAAAAATGCTTATAAAACATAAACCAAACGTTGGAGGTGGTCTTTTCTTCATGTGCAGTGATAAACTCGGCACTCTAAAGCACCCGAGAGCGTTTTTTTCCATGCCAACCTAAACAGAGTGACGGGAGCGGCACAATTCAGAAAAAGTGCTCAGCTCGCCGAGAAAATGCGATTTAAGCAATAAAATTAAAAATGCTTATAAAACATAAACCAAACGTTGTAGATGGTCATTTCTTATTACGCAGTAATAAACTCGGCACTCTAAAGCACCCGAGAGCGTTTTTTTCCATGCCAACCTAACCAGAGTGACGGGAGCGGCACAATTCAGAAAAAGTGCTCAGCTCGCCGAGAAAATGCGATTTAAGCAATAAAATTAAAAATGCTTATAAAACATAAACCAAACGTTGGAGGTGGTCATTTCTTCATGCGCAGTGATAAACTCGGCACTCTAAAGCACCCGAGAGCGTTTTATTCGATGCCAACCTAACCAGAGTGACGGGAGCGGCACAATTCAGAAAAAGCGCTCAGCTCGCCGAGAAAATGCGATTTAAGCAATAAAATTAAAAATGCTTATAAAACATAAACCAAACGTTGGAGGTGGTCATTTCTTCATGCGCGGTGATAAACTCGGCACTCTAAAGCACCCGAGAGCGTTTTTTTCCATGCCAACCTAACCAGAGTGACGGGAGCGGCACAATTCAGAAAAAGTGCTCAGCTCGCCGAGAAAATGCGATTTAAGCAATAAAATTAAAAATGCTTATAAAACATAAACCAAACGTTGGAGGTGGTCATTTCTTCATGCGCAGTGATAAACTCGGCACTCTAAAGCACCCGAGAGCGTTTTTTTCGATGCCAACCTAACCAGAGTGACGGGAGCGGCACAATTCAGAAAAAGTGCTCAGCTCGCCGAGTAAATGCGATTTAAGCAATAAAATTAAAAATGCTTATAAAACATAAACCAAACGTTGGAGGTGGTCATTTCTTCATGCGCAGTGATAAACTCGGCACTCTAAAGCACCCGAGAGCGTTTTTTTCGATGCCAACCTAACCAGAGTGACGGGAGCGGCACAATTCAGAAAAAGCGCTCAGCTCGCCGAGAAAATGCGATTTAAGCAATAAAATTAAAAATGCTTATAAAACATAAACCAAACGTTGGAGGTGGTCATTTCTTCATGCGCAGTGATAAACTCGGCACTCTAAAGCACCCGAGAGCGTTTTTTTCCATGCCAACCTAACCAGAGTGACGGGAGCGGCACAATTCAGAAAAAGCGCTCAGCTCGCCGAGAAAATGCGATTTAAGCAATAAAATTAAAAATGCTTATAAAACATAAACCAAACGTTGGAGGTGGTCATTTCTTCATGCACAGTGATAAACTCGGCACTCTAAAGCACCCGAGAGCGTTTTTTTCGATGCCAACCTAACCAGAGTGACGGGAGCGGCACAATTCAGAAAAAGTGCTCAGCTCGCCGAGAAAATGCGATTTAAGCAATAAAATTAAAAATGCTTATAAAACATAAACCAAACGTTGGAGGTGGTCATTTCTTCATGCGCAGTGATAAACTCGGCACTCTAAAGCACCCGAGAGCGTTTTTTTCGATGCCAACCTAACCAGAGTGACGGGAGCGGCACAATTCAGAAAAAGTGCTCAGCTCGCCGAGAAAATGCGATTTAAGCAATAAAATTAAAAATGCTTATAAAACATAAACCAAACGTTGGAGGTGGTCATTTCTTCATGCGCAGTGATAAACTCGGGACTCTAAAGCACCCGAGAGCGTTTTATTCGATGCCAACCTAACCAGAGTGACGGGAGCGGCACAATTCAGAAAAAGTGCTCAGCTCGCCGAGAAAATGCGATTTAAGCAATAAAATTAAAAATGCTTATAAAACATAAACCAAACGTTGGAGGTGGTCATTTCTTCATGCGCAGTGATAAACTCGGCACTCTAAAGCACCCGAGAGCGTTTTTTTCGATGCCAACCTAACCAGAGTGACGGGAGCGGCACAATTCAGAAAAAGCGCTCAGCTCGCCGAGAAAATGCGATTTAAGCAATAAAATTAAAAATGCTTATAAAACATAAACCAAACGTTGGAGGTGGTCATTTCTTCATGCGCAGTGATAAACTCGGCACTCTAAAGCACCCGAGAGCGTTTTTTTCGATGCCAACCTAACCAGAGTGACGGGAGCGGCACAATTCAGAAAAAGCGCTCAGCTCGCCGAGAAAATGCGATTTAAGCAATAAAATTAAAAATGCTTATAAAACATAAACCAAACGTTGGAGGTGGTCATTTCTTCATGCGCAGTGATAAACTCGGCACTCTAAAGCACCCGAGAGCGTTTTTTTCGATGCCAACCTAACCAGAGTGACGGGAGCGGCACAATTCAGAAAAAGTGCTCAGCTCGCCGAGAAAATGCGATTTAAGCAATAAAATTAAAAATGCTTATAAAACATAAACCAAACGTTGGAGGTGGTCATTTCTTCATGCGCAGTGATAAACTCGGCACTCTAAAGCACCCGAGAGCGTTTTTTTCGATGCCAACCTAACCAGAGTGACGGGAGCGGCACAATTCAGAAAAAGTGCTCAGCTCGCCGAGAAAATGCAATTTAAGCAATAAAATTTAAAATGCTTATAAAACATAAACCAAACGTTGTAGATGGTCATTTCTTATTACGCAGTAATAAACTCGGCACTCTAAAGCACCCGAGAGCGTTTTTTTCCATGCCAACCTAACCAGAGTGACGGGAGCGGCACAATTCAGAAAAAGTGCTCAGCTCGCCGAGAAAATGCGATTTAAGCAATAAAATTAAAAATGCTTATAAAACATAAACCAAACGTTGGAGGTGGTCATTTCTTCATGCGCAGTGATAAACTCGGCACTCTAAAGCACCCGAGAGCGTTTTTTTCCATGCCAACCTAACCAGAGTGACGGGAGCGGCACAATTCAGAAAAAGTGCTCAGCTCGCCGAGAAAATGCGATTTAAGCAATAAAATTAAAAATGCTTATAAAACATAAACCAAACGTTGGAGGTGGTCATTTCTTCATGCGCAGTGATAAACTCGGCACTCTAAAACACCCGAGAGCGTTTTATTCGATGCCAACCTAACCAGAGTGACGGGAGCGGCACAATTCAGAAAAAGTGCTCAGCTCGCCGAGAAAATGCGATTTAAGCAATAAAATTAAAAATGCTTATAAAACATAAACCAAACGTTGGAGGTGGTCATTTCTTCATGCGCAGTGATAAACTCGGCACTCTAAAGCACCCGAGAGCGTTTTTTTCGATGCCAACCTAACCAGAGTGACGGGAGCGGCACAATTCAGAAAAAGTGCTCAGCTCGCCGAGAAAATGCGATTTAAGCAATAAAATTAAAAATGCTTATAAAACATAAACCAAACGTTGGAGTTGGTCATTTCTTCATGCGCAGTGATAAACTCGGCACTCTAAAGCACCCGAGAGCGTTTTTTTCGATGCCAACCTAACCAGAGTGACGGGAGCGGCACAATTCAGAAAAAGTGCTCAGCTCGCCGAGAAAATGCGATTTAAGCAATAAAATTAAAAATGCTTATAAAACATAAACCAAACGTTGGAGGTGGTCATTTCTTCATGCGCAGTGATAAACTCGGCACTCTAAAGCACCCAAGAGCGTTTTTTTCGATGCCAGCCTAACCAGAGTGACGGGAGCGGCACAATTCAGAAAAAGCGCTCAGCTCGCCGAGAAAATGCGATTTAAGCAATAAAATTAAAAATGCTTATAAAACATAAACCAAACGTTGGAGGTGGTCATTTCTTCATGCACAGTGATAAACTCGGCACTCTAAAGCACCCGAGAGCGTTTTTTTCGATGCCAACCTAACCAGAGTGACGGGAGCGGCACAATTCAGAAAAAGTGCTCAGCTCGCCGAGAAAATGCGATTTAAGCAATAAAATTAAAAATGCTTATAAAACATAAACCAAACGTTGTAGATGGTCATTTCTTATTACGCAGTAATAAACTCGGCACTCTAAAGCACCCGAGAGCGTTTTTTTCGATGCCAACCTAACCAGAGTGACGGGAGCGGCACAATTCAGAAAAAGCGCTCAGCTCGCCGAGAAAATGCGATTTAAGCAATAAAATTAAAAATGCTTATAAAACATAAACCAAACGTTGGAGGTGGTCATTTCTTCATGCACAGTGATAAACTCGGCACTCTAAAGCACCCGAGAGCGTTTTTTTCGATGCCAACCTAACCAGAGTGACGGGAGCGGCACAATTCAGAAAAAGTGCTCAGCTCGCCGAGAAAATGCGATTTAAGCAATAAAATTAAAAATGCTTATAAAACATAAACCAAACGTTGTAAATGGTCATTTCTTATTACGCAGTAATAAACTCGGCACTCTAAAGCACCCGAGAGCGTTTTTTTCGATGCCAACCTAACCAGAGTGACGGGAGCGGCACAATTCAGAAAAAGCGCTCAGCTCGCCGAGAAAATGCGATTTAAGCAATAAAATTAAAAATGCTTATAAAACATAAACCAAACGTTGGAGGTGGTCTTTTCTTCATGTGCAGTGATAAACTCGGCACTCTAAAGCACCCGAGAGCGTTTTTTTCCATGCCAACCTAAACAGAGTGACGGGAGCGGCACAATTCAGAAAAAGTGCTCAGCTCGCCGAGAAAATGCGATTTAAGCAATAAAATTAAAAATGCTTATAAAACATAAACCAAACGTTGTAGATGGTCATTTCTTATTACGCAGTAATAAACTCGGCACTCTAAAGCACCCGAGAGCGTTTTTTTCCATGCCAACCTAACCAGAGTGACGGGAGCGGCACAATTCAGAAAAAGTGCTCAGCTCGCCGAGAAAATGCGATTTAAGCAATAAAATTAAAAATGCTTATAAAACATAAACCAAACGTTGGAGGTGGTCATTTCTTCATGCGCAGTGATAAACTCGGCACTCTAAAGCACCCGAGAGCGTTTTTTTCGATGCCAACCTAACCAGAGTGACGGGAGCGGCACAATTCAGAAAAAGTGCTCAGCTCGCCGAGAAAATGCGATTTAAGCAATAAAATTAAAAATGCTTATAAAACATAAACCAAACGTTGGAGGTGGTCATTTCTTCATGCGCAGTGATAAACTCGGCACTCTAAAGCACCCGAGAGCGTTTTTTTCGATGCCAACCTAACCAGAGTGACGGGAGCGGCACAATTCAGAAAAAGTGCTCAGCTCGCCGAGAAAATGCGATTTAAGCAATAAAATTAAAAATGCTTATAAAACATAAACCAAACGTTGGAGGTGGTCATTTCTTCATGCGCAGTGATAAACTCGGCACTCTAAAGCACCCGAGAGCGTTTTTTTCGATGCCAACCTAACCAGAGTGACGGGAGCGGCACAATTCAGAAAAAGTGCTCAGCTCGCCGAGAAAATGCGATTTAAGCAATAAAATTAAAAATGCTTATAAAACATAAACCAAACGTTGTAAATGGTCATTTCTTATTACGCAGTAATAAACTCGGCACTCTAAAGCACCCGAGAGCGTTTTTTTCGATGCCAACCTAACCAGAGTGACGGGAGCGGCACAATTCAGAAAAAGCGCTCAGCTCGCCGAGAAAATGCGATTTAAGCAATAAAATTAAAAATGCTTATAAAACATAAACCAAACGTTGGAGGTGGTCTTTTCTTCATGTGCAGTGATAAACTCGGCACTCTAAAGCACCCGAGAGCGTTTTTTTCCATGCCAACCTAAACAGAGTGACGGGAGCGGCACAATTCAGAAAAAGTGCTCAGCTCGCCGAGAAAATGCGATTTAAGCAATAAAATTAAAAAATGCTTATAAAACATAAACCAAACGTTGTAGATGGTCATTTCTTATTACGCAGTAATAAACTCGGCACTCTAAAGCACCCGAGAGCGTTTTTTTCCATGCCAACCTAACCAGAGTGACGGGAGCGGCACAATTCAGAAAAAGTGCTCAGCTCGCCGAGAAAATGCGATTTAAGCAATAAAATTAAAAATGCTTATAAAACATAAACCAAACGTTGGAGGTGGTCATTTCTTCATGCGCAGTGATAAACTCGGCACTCTAAAGCACCCGAGAGCGTTTTTTTCGATGCCAACCTAACCAGAGTGACGGGAGCGGCACAATTCAGAAAAAGTGCTCAGCTCGCCGAGAAAATGCGATTTAAGCAATAAAATTAAAAATGCTTATAAAACATAAACCAAACGTTGTAGATGGTCATTTCTTATTACGCAGTAATAAACTCGGCACTCTAAAGCACCCGAGAGCGTTTTTTTCCATGCCAACCTAACCAGAGTGACGGGAGCGGCACAATTCAGAAAAAGTGCTCAGCTCGCCGAGAAAATGCGATTTAAGCAATAAAATTAAAAATGCTTATAAAACATAAACCAAACGTTGGAGGTGGTCATTTCTTCATGCGCAGTGATAAACTCGGCACTCTAAAGCACCCGAGAGCGTTTTTTTCCATGCCAACCTAACCAGAGTGACGGGAGCGGCACAATTCAGAAAAAGTGCTCAGCTCGCCGAGAAAATGCGATTTAAGCAATAAAATTAAAAATGCTTATAAAACATAAACCAAACGTTGGAGGTGGTCATTTCTTCATGCGCAGTGATAAACTCGGCACTCTAAAGCACCCGAGAGCGTTTTTTTCCATGCCAACCTAACCAGAGTGACGGGAGCGGCACAATTCAGAAAAAGTGCTCAGCTCGCCGAGAAAATGCGATTTAAGCAATAAAATTAAAAATGCTTATAAAACATAAACCAAACGTTGTAGATGGTCATTTCTTATTACGCAGTAATAAACTCGGCACTCTAAAGCACCCGAGAGCGTTTTTTTCCATGCCAACCTAACCAGAGTGACGGGAGCGGCACAATTCAGAAAAAGTGCTCAGCTCGCCGAGAAAATGCGATTTAAGCAATAAAATTAAAAATGCTTATAAAACATAAACCAAACGTTGGAGGTGGTCATTTCTTCATGCGCAGTGATAAACTCGGCACTCTAAAGCACCCGAGAGCGTTTTATTCGATG
This sequence comes from Syngnathus typhle, assembly GCF_033458585.1. Lineage (NCBI taxonomy): Eukaryota > Metazoa > Chordata > Actinopteri > Syngnathiformes > Syngnathidae > Syngnathus > Syngnathus typhle. The sequence goes on from NW_026872038.1 coordinate 80,744, forward strand.
CCAACCTAACCAGAGTGACGGGAGCGGCACAATTCAGAAAAAGCGCTCAGCTCGCCGAGAAAATGCGATTTAAGCAATAAAATTAAAAATGCTTATAAAACATAAACCAAACGTTGGAGGTGGTCATTTCTTCATGCGCGGTGATAAACTCGGCACTCTAAAGCACCCGAGAGCGTTTTTTTCCATGCCAACCTAACCAGAGTGACGGGAGCGGCACAATTCAGAAAAAGTGCTCAGCTCGCCGAGAAAATGCGATTTAAGCAATAAAATTAAAAATGCTTATAAAACATAAACCAAACGTTGGAGGTGGTCATTTCTTCATGCGCAGTGATAAACTCGGCACTCTAAAGCACCCGAGAGCGTTTTTTTCGATGCCAACCTAACCAGAGTGACGGGAGCGGCACAATTCAGAAAAAGTGCTCAGCTCGCCGAGTAAATGCGATTTAAGCAATAAAATTAAAAATGCTTATAAAACATAAACCAAACGTTGGAGGTGGTCATTTCTTCATGCGCAGTGATAAACTCGGCACTCTAAAGCACCCGAGAGCGTTTTTTTCGATGCCAACCTAACCAGAGTGACGGGAGCGGCACAATTCAGAAAAAGCGCTCAGCTCGCCGAGAAAATGCGATTTAAGCAATAAAATTAAAAATGCTTATAAAACATAAACCAAACGTTGGAGGTGGTCATTTCTTCATGCGCAGTGATAAACTCGGCACTCTAAAGCACCCGAGAGCGTTTTTTTCCATGCCAACCTAACCAGAGTGACGGGAGCGGCACAATTCAGAAAAAGCGCTCAGCTCGCCGAGAAAATGCGATTTAAGCAATAAAATTAAAAATGCTTATAAAACATAAACCAAACGTTGGAGGTGGTCATTTCTTCATGCGCAGTGATAAACTCGGGACTCTAAAGCACCCGAGAGCGTTTTATTCGATGCCAACCTAACCAGAGTGACGGGAGCGGCACAATTCAGAAAAAGTGCTCAGCTCGCCGAGAAAATGCGATTTAAGCAATAAAATTAAAAATGCTTATAAAACATAAACCAAACGTTGGAGGTGGTCATTTCTTCATGCGCAGTGATAAACTCGGCACTCTAAAGCACCCGAGAGCGTTTTTTTCGATGCCAACCTAACCAGAGTGACGGGAGCGGCACAATTCAGAAAAAGTGCTCAGCTCGCCGAGAAAATGCGATTTAAGCAATAAAATTAAAAATGCTTATAAAACATAAACCAAACGTTGGAGTTGGTCATTTCTTCATGCGCAGTGATAAACTCGGCACTCTAAAGCACCCGAGAGCGTTTTTTTCGATGCCAACCTAACCAGAGTGACGGGAGCGGCACAATTCAGAAAAAGTGCTCAGCTCGCCGAGAAAATGCGATTTAAGCAATAAAATTAAAAATGCTTATAAAACATAAACCAAACGTTGGAGGTGGTCATTTCTTCATGCGCAGTGATAAACTCGGCACTCTAAAGCACCCAAGAGCGTTTTTTTCGATGCCAACCTAACCAGAGTGACGGGAGCGGCACAATTCAGAAAAAGCGCTCAGCTCGCCGAGAAAATGCGATTTAAGCAATAAAATTAAAAATGCTTATAAAACATAAACCAAACGTTGGAGGTGGTCATTTCTTCATGCACAGTGATAAACTCGGCACTCTAAAGCACCCGAGAGCGTTTTTTTCGATGCCAACCTAACCAGAGTGACGGGAGCGGCACAATTCAGAAAAAGTGCTCAGCTCGCCGAGAAAATGCGATTTAAGCAATAAAATTAAAAATGCTTATAAAACATAAACCAAACGTTGTAGATGGTCATTTCTTATTACGCAGTAATAAACTCGGCACTCTAAAGCACCCGAGAGCGTTTTTTTCGATGCCAACCTAACCAGAGTGACGGGAGCGGCACAATTCAGAAAAAGCGCTCAGCTCGCCGAGAAAATGCGATTTAAGCAATAAAATTAAAAATGCTTATAAAACATAAACCAAACGTTGGAGGTGGTCATTTCTTCATGCACAGTGATAAACTCGGCACTCTAAAGCACCCGAGAGCGTTTTTTTCGATGCCAACCTAACCAGAGTGACGGGAGCGGCACAATTCAGAAAAAGTGCTCAGCTCGCCGAGAAAATGCGATTTAAGCAATAAAATTAAAAATGCTTATAAAACATAAACCAAACGTTGTAAATGGTCATTTCTTATTACGCAGTAATAAACTCGGCACTCTAAAGCACCCGAGAGCGTTTTTTTCGATGCCAACCTAACCAGAGTGACGGGAGCGGCACAATTCAGAAAAAGCGCTCAGCTCGCCGAGAAAATGCGATTTAAGCAATAAAATTAAAAATGCTTATAAAACATAAACCAAACGTTGGAGGTGGTCTTTTCTTCATGTGCAGTGATAAACTCGGCACTCTAAAGCACCCGAGAGCGTTTTTTTCCATGCCAACCTAAACAGAGTGACGGGAGCGGCACAATTCAGAAAAAGTGCTCAGCTCGCCGAGAAAATGCGATTTAAGCAATAAAATTAAAAATGCTTATAAAACATAAACCAAACGTTGTAGATGGTCATTTCTTATTACGCAGTAATAAACTCGGCACTCTAAAGCACCCGAGAGCGTTTTTTTCCATGCCAACCTAACCAGAGTGACGGGAGCGGCACAATTCAGAAAAAGTGCTCAGCTCGCCGAGAAAATGCGATTTAAGCAATAAAATTAAAAATGCTTATAAAACATAAACCAAACGTTGGAGGTGGTCATTTCTTCATGCGCAGTGATAAACTCGGCACTCTAAAGCACCCGAGAGCGTTTTTTTCGATGCCAACCTAACCAGAGTGACGGGAGCGGCACAATTCAGAAAAAGTGCTCAGCTCGCCGAGAAAATGCGATTTAAGCAATAAAATTAAAAATGCTTATAAAACATAAACCAAACGTTGTAGATGGTCATTTCTTATTACGCAGTAATAAACTCGGCACTCTAAAGCACCCGAGAGCGTTTTTTTCCATGCCAACCTAACCAGAGTGACGGGAGCGGCACAATTCAGAAAAAGTGCTCAGCTCGCCGAGAAAATGCGATTTAAGCAATAAAATTAAAAATGCTTATAAAACATAAACCAAACGTTGTAGATGGTCATTTCTTATTACGCAGTAATAAACTCGGCACTCTAAAGCACCCGAGAGCGTTTTTTTCCATGCCAACCTAACCAGAGTGACGGGAGCGGCACAATTCAGAAAAAGTGCTCAGCTCGCCGAGAAAATGCGATTTAAGCAATAAAATTAAAAATGCTTATAAAACATAAACCAAACGTTGGAGGTGGTCATTTCTTCATGCGCAGTGATAAACTCGGCACTCTAAAGCACCCGAAAGCGTTTTATTCGATGCCAACCTAACCAGAGTGACGGGAGCGGCACAATTCAGAAAAAGCGCTCAGCTCGCCGAGAAAATGCGATTTAAGCAATAAAATTAAAAATGCTTATAAAACATAAACCAAACGTTGGAGGTGGTCATTTCTTCATGCGCGGTGATAAACTCGGCACTCTAAAGCACCCGAGAGCGTTTTTTTCCATGCCAACCTAACCAGAGTGACGGGAGCGGCACAATTCAGAAAAAGTGCTCAGCTCGCCGAGAAAATGCGATTTAAGCAATAAAATTAAAAATGCTTATAAAACATAAACCAAACGTTGGAGGTGGTCATTTCTTCATGCGCAGTGATAAACTCGGCACTCTAAAGCACCCAAGAGCGTTTTTTTCGATGCCAACCTAACCAGAGTGACGGGAGCGGCACAATTCAGAAAAAGTGCTCAGCTCGCCGAGTAAATGCGATTTAAGCAATAAAATTAAAAATGCTTATAAAACATAAACCAAACGTTGGAGGTGGTCATTTCTTCATGCGCAGTGATAAACTCGGCACTCTAAAGCACCCGAGAGCGTTTTTTTCGATGCCAACCTAACCAGAGTGACGGGAGCGGCACAATTCAGAAAAAGCGCTCAGCTCGCCGAGAAAATGCGATTTAAGCAATAAAATTAAAAATGCTTATAAAACATAAACCAAACGTTGGAGGTGGTCATTTCTTCATGCGCAGTGATAAACTCGGCACTCTAAAGCACCCGAGAGCGTTTTTTTCCATGCCAACCTAACCAGAGTGACGGGAGCGGCACAATTCAGAAAAAGCGCTCAGCTCGCCGAGAAAATGCGATTTAAGCAATAAAATTAAAAATGCTTATAAAACATAAACCAAACGTTGGAGGTGGTCATTTCTTCATGCACAGTGATAAACTCGGCACTCTAAAGCACCCGAGAGCGTTTTTTTCGATGCCAACCTAACCAGAGTGACGGGAGCGGCACAATTCAGAAAAAGTGCTCAGCTCGCCGAGAAAATGCGATTTAAGCAATAAAATTAAAAATGCTTATAAAACATAAACCAAACGTTGGAGGTGGTCATTTCTTCATGCGCAGTGATAAACTCGGCACTCTAAAGCACCCGAGAGCGTTTTTTTCGATGCCAACCTAACCAGAGTGACGGGAGCGGCACAATTCAGAAAAAGTGCTCAGCTCGCCGAGAAAATGCGATTTAAGCAATAAAATTAAAAATGCTTATAAAACATAAACCAAACGTTGGAGGTGGTCATTTCTTCATGCGCAGTGATAAACTCGGGACTCTAAAGCACCCGAGAGCGTTTTATTCGATGCCAACCTAACCAGAGTGACGGGAGCGGCACAATTCAGAAAAAGTGCTCAGCTCGCCGAGAAAATGCGATTTAAGCAATAAAATTAAAAATGCTTATAAAACATAAACCAAACGTTGGAGGTGGTCATTTCTTCATGCGCAGTGATAAACTCGGCACTCTAAAGCACCCGAGAGCGTTTTTTTCGATGCCAACCTAACCAGAGTGACGGGAGCGGCACAATTCAGAAAAAGCGCTCAGCTCGCCGAGAAAATGCGATTTAAGCAATAAAATTAAAAATGCTTATAAAACATAAACCAAACGTTGGAGGTGGTCATTTCTTCATGCGCAGTGATAAACTCGGCACTCTAAAGCACCCGAGAGCGTTTTTTTCGATGCCAACCTAACCAGAGTGACGGGAGCGGCACAATTCAGAAAAAGCGCTCAGCTCGCCGAGAAAATGCGATTTAAGCAATAAAATTAAAAATGCTTATAAAACATAAACCAAACGTTGGAGGTGGTCATTTCTTCATGCGCAGTGATAAACTCGGCACTCTAAAGCACCCGAGAGCGTTTTTTTCGATGCCAACCTAACCAGAGTGACGGGAGCGGCACAATTCAGAAAAAGTGCTCAGCTCGCCGAGAAAATGCGATTTAAGCAATAAAATTAAAAATGCTTATAAAACATAAACCAAACGTTGGAGGTGGTCATTTCTTCATGCGCAGTGATAAACTCGGCACTCTAAAGCACCCGAGAGCGTTTTTTTCGATGCCAACCTAACCAGAGTGACGGGAGCGGCACAATTCAGAAAAAGCGCTCAGCTCGCCGAGAAAATGCGATTTAAGCAATAAAATTAAAAATGCTTATAAAACATAAACCAAACGTTGGAGGTGGTCATTTCTTCATGCACAGTGATAAACTCGGCACTCTAAAGCACCCGAGAGCGTTTTTTTCGATGCCAACCTAACCAGAGTGACGGGAGCGGCACAATTCAGAAAAAGTGCTCAGCTCGCCGAGAAAATGCGATTTAAGCAATAAAATTAAAAATGCTTATAAAACATAAACCAAACGTTGGAGGTGGTCATTTCTTCATGCGCAGTGATAAACTCGGCACTCTAAAGCACCCGAGAGCGTTTTTTTCGATGCCAACCTAACCAGAGTGACGGGAGCGGCACAATTCAGAAAAAGCGCTCAGCTCGCCGAGAAAATGCGATTTAAGCAATAAAATTAAAAATGCTTATAAAACATAAACCAAACGTTGGAGGTGGTCATTTCTTCATGCGCAGTGATAAACTCGGCACTCTAAAGCACCCGAGAGCGTTTTTTTCCATGCCAACCTAACCAGAGTGACGGGAGCGGCACAATTCAGAAAAAGCGCTCAGCTCGCCGAGAAAATGCGATTTAAGCAATAAAATTAAAAATGCTTATAAAACATAAACCAAACGTTGGAGGTGGTCATTTCTTCATGCACAGTGATAAACTCGGCACTCTAAAGCACCCGAGAGCGTTTTTTTCGATGCCAACCTAACCAGAGTGACGGGAGCGGCACAATTCAGAAAAAGTGCTCAGCTCGCCGAGAAAATGCGATTTAAGCAATAAAATTAAAAATGCTTATAAAACATAAACCAAACGTTGGAGGTGGTCATTTCTTCATGCGCAGTGATAAACTCGGCACTCTAAAGCACCCGAGAGCGTTTTTTTCGATGCCAACCTAACCAGAGTGACGGGAGCGGCACAATTCAGAAAAAGTGCTCAGCTCGCCGAGAAAATGCGATTTAAGCAATAAAATTAAAAATGCTTATAAAACATAAACCAAACGTTGGAGGTGGTCATTTCTTCATGCGCAGTGATAAACTCGGGACTCTAAAGCACCCGAGAGCGTTTTATTCGATGCCAACCTAACCAGAGTGACGGGAGCGGCACAATTCAGAAAAAGTGCTCAGCTCGCCGAGAAAATGCGATTTAAGCAATAAAATTAAAAATGCTTATAAAACATAAACCAAACGTTGGAGGTGGTCATTTCTTCATGCGCAGTGATAAACTCGGCACTCTAAAGCACCCGAGAGCGTTTTTTTCGATGCCAACCTAACCAGAGTGACGGGAGCGGCACAATTCAGAAAAAGCGCTCAGCTCGCCGAGAAAATGCGATTTAAGCAATAAAATTAAAAATGCTTATAAAACATAAACCAAACGTTGGAGGTGGTCATTTCTTCATGCGCAGTGATAAACTCGGCACTCTAAAGCACCCGAGAGCGTTTTTTTCGATGCCAACCTAACCAGAGTGACGGGAGCGGCACAATTCAGAAAAAGCGCTCAGCTCGCCGAGAAAATGCGATTTAAGCAATAAAATTAAAAATGCTTATAAAACATAAACCAAACGTTGGAGGTGGTCATTTCTTCATGCGCAGTGATAAACTCGGCACTCTAAAGCACCCGAGAGCGTTTTTTTCGATGCCAACCTAACCAGAGTGACGGGAGCGGCACAATTCAGAAAAAGTGCTCAGCTCGCCGAGAAAATGCGATTTAAGCAATAAAATTAAAAATGCTTATAAAACATAAACCAAACGTTGGAGGTGGTCATTTCTTCATGCGCAGTGATAAACTCGGCACTCTAAAGCACCCGAGAGCGTTTTTTTCGATGCCAACCTAACCAGAGTGACGGGAGCGGCACAATTCAGAAAAAGCGCTCAGCTCGCCGAGAAAATGCGATTTAAGCAATAAAATTAAAAATGCTTATAAAACATAAACCAAACGTTGGAGGTGGTCATTTCTTCATGCACAGTGATAAACTCGGCACTCTAAAGCACCCGAGAGCGTTTTTTTCGATGCCAACCTAACCAGAGTGACGGGAGCGGCACAATTCAGAAAAAGTGCTCAGCTCGCCGAGAAAATGCGATTTAAGCAATAAAATTAAAAATGCTTATAAAACATAAACCAAACGTTGGAGGTGGTCATTTCTTCATGCGCAGTGATAAACTCGGCACTCTAAAGCACCCGAGAGCGTTTTTTTCGATGCCAACCTAACCAGAGTGACGGGAGCGGCACAATTCAGAAAAAGTGCTCAGCTCGCCGAGAAAATGCGATTTAAGCAATAAAATTTAAAATGCTTATAAAACATAAACCAAACGTTGTAGATGGTCATTTCTTATTACCCAGTAATAAACTCGGCACTCTAAAGCACCCGAGAGCGTTTTTTTCCATGCCAACCTAACCAGAGTGACGGGAGCGGCACAATTCAGAAAAAGTGCTCAGCTCGCCGAGAAAATGCGATTTAAGCAATAAAATTAAAAATGCTTATAAAACATAAACCAAACGTTGGAGGTGGTCATTTCTTCATGCGCAGTGATAAACTCGGCACTCTAAAGCACCCAAGAGCGTTTTTTTTCGATGCCAACCTAACCAGAGTGACGGGAGCGGCACAATTCAGAAAAAGCGCTCAGCTCGCCGAGAAAATGCGATTTAAGCAATAAAATTAAAAATGCTTATAAAACATAAACCAAACGTTGGAGGTGGTCATTTCTTCATGCGCGGTGATAAACTCGGCACTCTAAAGCACCCGAGAGCGTTTTTTTCGATGCCAACCTAACCAGAGTGACGGGAGCGGCACAATTCAGAAAAAGTGCTCAGCTCGCCGAGAAAATGCGATTTAAGCAATAAAATTAAAAATGCTTATAAAACATAAACCAAACGTTGGAGGTGGTCATTTCTTCATGCGCAGTGATAAACTCGGCACTCTAAAGCACCCGAGAGCGTTTTTTTCGATGCCAACCTAACCAGAGTGACGGGAGCGGCACAATTCAGAAAAAGTGCTCAGCTCGCCGAGAAAATGCGATTTAAGCAATAAAATTAAAAATGCTTATAAAACATAAACCAAACGTTGGAGGTGGTCATTTCTTCATGCGCAGTGATAAACTCGGCACTCTAAAGCACCCGAGAGCGTTTTTTTCGATGCCAACCTAACCAGAGTGACGGGAGCGGCACAATTCAGAAAAAGCGCTCAGCTCGCCGAGAAAATGCGATTTAAGCAATAAAATTAAAAATGCTTATAAAACATAAACCAAACGTTGGAGGTGGTCATTTCTTCATGCGCAGTGATAAACTCGGCACTCTAAAGCACCCGAGAGCGTTTTTTTCCATGCCAACCTAAACAGAGTGACGGGAGCGGCACAATTCAGAAAAAGTGCTCAGCTCGCCGAGAAAATGCGATTTAAGCAATAAAATTAAAAATGCTTATAAAACATAAACCAAACGTTGTAGATGGTCATTTCTTATTACGCAGTAATAAACTCGGCACTCTAAAGCACCCGAGAGCGATTTTTTCCATGCCAACCTAACCAGAGTGACGGGAGCGGCACAATTCAGAAAAAGTGCTCAGCTCGCCGAGAAAATGCAATTTAAGCAATAAAATTAAAAATGCTTATAAAACATAAACCAAACGTTGGAGGTGGTCATTTCTTCATGCGCAGTGATAAACTCGGCACTCTAAAGCACCCGAGAGCGTTTTTTTCGATGCCAACCTAACCAGAGTGACGGGAGCGGCACAATTCAGAAAAAGTGCTCAGCTCGCCGAGAAAATGCGATTTAAGCAATAAAATTAAAAATGCGTATAAAACATAAACCAAACGTTGGAGGTGGCCATTTCTTCATGCGCAGTGATAAACTCGGCACTCTAAAGCACCCGAGAGCGTTTTTTTCCATGCCAACCTAACCAGAGTGACAGGAGCGGCACAATTCAGAAAAAGTGCTCAGCTCGCCGAGAAAATGCGATTTAAGCAATAAAATTAAAAATGCTTATAAAACATAAACCAAACGTTGGAGGTGGTCTTTTCTTCATGCGCAGTGATAAACTCGGCACTCTAAAGCACCCGAGAGCGTTTTTTTCCATGCCAACCTAAACAGAGTGACGGGAGCGGCACAATTCAGAAAAAGTGCTCAGCTCGCCGAGAAAATGCGATTTAAGCAATACAATTAAAAATGCTTATAAAACATAAACCAAACGTTGTAGATGGTCATTTCTTATTACGCAGTAATAAACTCGGCACTCTAAAGCACCCGAGAGCGTTTTTTTCCATGCCAACCTAACCAGAGTGACGGGAGCGGCACAATTCAGAAAAAGTGCTCAGCTCGCCGAGAAAATGCGATTTAAGCAATAAAATTAAAAATGCTTATAAAACATAAACCAAACGTTGGAGGTGGTCATTTCTTCATGCACAGTGATAAACTCGGCACTCTAAAGCACCCGAGAGCGTTTTTTTCCATGCCAACCTAACCAGAGTGACGGGAGCGGCACAATTCAGAAAAAGTGCTCAGCTCGCCGAGAAAATGCGATTTAAGCAATAAAATTAAAAATGCTTATAAAACATAAACCAAACGTTGGAGGTGGTCATTTCTTCATGCGCAGTGATAAACTCGGCACTCTAAAGCACCCGAGAGCGTTTTTTTCGATGCCAACCTAACCAGAGTGACGGGAGCGGCACAATTCAGAAAAAGTGCTCAGCTCGCCGAGAAAATGCGATTTAAGCAATAAAATTAAAAATGCTTATAAAACATAAACCAAACGTTGGAGGTGGTCATTTCTTCATGCGCAGTGATAAACTCGGCACTCTAAAGCACCCGAGAGCGTTTTTTTCCATGCCAACCTAACCAGAGTGACGGGAGCGGCACAATTCAGAAAAAGTGCTCAGCTCGCCGAGAAAATGCGATTTAAGCAATAAAATTAAAAATGCTTATAAAACATAAACCAAACGTTGGAGGTGGTCATTTCTTCATGCGCAGTGATAAACTCGGCACTCTAAAGCACCCGAGAGCGTTTTTTTCCATGCCAACCTAACCAGAGTGACGGGAGCGGCACAATTCAGAAAAAGTGCTCAGCTCGCCGAGAAAATGCGATTTAAGCAATAAAATTAAAAATGCTTATAAAACATAAACCAAACGTTGGAGGTGGTCATTTCTTATTACGCAGTAATAAACTCGGCACTCTAAAGCACCCGAGAGCGTTTTTTTCCATGCCAACCTAACCAGAGTGACGGGAGCGGCACAATTCAGAAAAAGTGCTCAGCTCGCCGAGAAAATGCAATTTAAGCAATAAAATTTAAAATGCTTATAAAACATAAACCAAACGTTGTAGATGGTCATTTCTTATTACGCAGTAATAAACTCGGCACTCTAAAGCACCCGAGAGCGTTTTTTTCCATGCCAACCTAACCAGAGTGACGGGAGCGGCACAATTCAGAAAAAGTGCTCAGCTCGCCGAGAAAATGCGATTTAAGCAATAAAATTAAAAATGCTTATAAAACATAAACCAAACGTTGGAGGTGGTCATTTTTCATGCGCAGTGATAAACTCGGCACTCTAAAGCACCCGAGAGCGTTTTTTTCCATGCCAACCTAACCAGAGTGACGGGAGCGGCACAATTCAGAAAAAGTGCTCAGCTCGCCGAGAAAATGCGATTTAAGCAATAAAATTAAAAATGCTTATAAAACATAAACCAAACGTTGGAGGTGGTCATTTCTTCATGCGCAGTGATAAACTCGGCACTCTAAAGCACCCGAGAGCGTTTTTTTCGATGCCAACCTAACCAGAGTGACGCGAGCGGCACAATTCAGAAAAAGTGCTCAGCTCGCCGAGAAAATGCAATTTAAGCAATAAAATTTAAAATGCTTATAAAACATAAACCAAACGTTGTAGATGGTCATTTCTTATTACGCAGTAATAAACTCGGCACTCTAAACACCCGAGAGCGTTTTTTTCCATGCCAACCTAACCAGAGTGACGGGAGCGGCACAATTCAGAAAAAGTGCTCAGCTCGCCGAGAAAATGCGATTTAAGCAATAAAATTAAAAATGCTTATAAAACATAAACCAAACGTTGGAGGTGGTCATTTCTTCATGCGCAGTGATAAACTCGGCACTCTAAAGCACCCGAGAGCGTTTTTTTCCATGCCAACCTAACCAGAGTGACGGGAGCGGCACAATTCAGAAAAAGTGCTCAGCTCGCCGAGAAAATGCGATTTAAGCAATAAAATTAAAAATGCTTATAAAACATAAACCAAACGTTGGAGGTGGTCATTTCTTCATGCGCAGTGATAAACTCGGCACTCTAAAGCACCCGAGAGCGTTTTATTTGATGCCAACCTAACCAGAGTGACGGGAGCGGCACAATTCAGAAAAAGTGCTCAGCTCGCCGAGAAAATGCGATTTAAGCAATAAAATTAAAAATGCTTATAAAACATAAACCAAACGTTGGAGGTGGTCATTTCTTCATGCGCAGTGATAAACTCGGCACTCTAAAGCACCCGAGAGCGTTTTTTTCGATGCCAACCTAACCAGAGTGACGGGAGCGGCACAATTCAGAAAAAGCGCTCAGCTCGCCGAGAAAATGCGATTTAAGCAATAAAATTAAAAATGCTTATAAAACATAAACCAAACGTTGGAGGTGGTCATTTCTTCATGCACAGTGATAAACTCGGCACTCTAAAGCACCCGAGAGCGTTTTTTTCGATGCCAACCTAACCAGAGTGACGGGAGCGGCACAATTCAGAAAAAGTGCTCAGCTCGCCGAGAAAATGCGATTTAAGCAATAAAATTAAAAATGCTTATAAAACATAAACCAAACGTTGTAAATGGTCATTTCTTATTACGCAGTAATAAACTCGGCACTCTAAAGCACCCGAGAGCGTTTTTTCGATGCCAACCTAACCAGAGTGACGGGAGCGGCACAATACAGAAAAAGCGCTCAGCTCGCCGAGAAAATGCGATTTAAGCAATAAAATTAAAAATGCTTATAAAACATAAACCAAACGTTGGAGGTGGTCTTTTCTTCATGCGCAGTGATAAACTCGGCACTCTAAAGCACCCGAGAGCGTTTTTTTCCATGCCAACCTAAACAGAGTGACGGGAGCGGCACAATTCAGAAAAAGTGCTCAGCTCGCCGAGAAAATGCGATTTAAGCAATAAAATTAAAAATGCTTATAAAACATAAACCAAACGTTGTAGATGGTCATTTCTTATTACGCAGTAATAAACTCGGCACTCTAAAGCACCCGAGAGCGTTTTTTTCCATGCCAACCTAACCAGAGTGACGGGAGCGGCACAATTCAGAAAAAGTGCTCAGCTCGCCGAGAAAATGCGATTTAAGCAATAAAATTAAAAATGCTTATAAAACATAAACCAAACGTTGGAGGTGGTCATTTCTTCATGCACAGTGATAAACTCGGCACTCTAAAGCACCCGAGAGCGTTTTTTTCGATGCCAACCTAACCAGAGTGACGGGAGCGGCACAATTCAGAAAAAGTGCTCAGCTCGCCGAGAAAATGCGATTTAAGCAATAAAATTAAAAATGCTTATAAAACCTAAACCAAACGTTGGAGGTGGTCATTTCTTCATGCGCAGTGATAAACTCGGCACTCTAAAGCACCCGAGAGCGTTTTTTTGGATGCCAACCTAACCAGAGTGACGGGAGCGGCACAATTCAGAAAAAGTGCTCAGCTCGCCGAGAAAATGCGATTTAAGCAATAAAATTAAAAATGCTTATAAAACATAAACCAAACGTTGGAGGTGGTCATTTCTTCATGCGCAGTGATAAACTCGGCACTCTAAAGCACCCGAGAGCGTTTTATTCGATGCCAACCTAACCAGAGTGACGGGAGCGGCACAATTCAGAAAAAGTGCTCAGCTCGCCGAGAAAATGCGATTTAAGCAATAAAATTAAAAATGCTTATAAAACATAAACCAAACGTTGGAGGTGGTCATTTCTTCATGCGCAGTGATAAACTCGGCACTCTAAAGCACCCGAGAGCGTTTTTTTCGATGCCAACCTAACCAGAGTGACGGGAGCGGCACAATTCAGAAAAAGTGCTCAGCTCGCCGAGAAAATGCGATTTAAGCAATAAAATTAAAAATGCTTATAAAACATAAACCAAACGTTGGAGTTGGTCATTTCTTCATGCGCAGTGATAAACTCGGCACTCTAAAGCACCCGAGAGCGTTTTTTTCGATGCCAACCTAACCAGAGTGACGGGAGCGGCACAATTCAGAAAAAGTGCTCAGCTCGCCGAGAAAATGCGATTTAAGCAATAAAATTAAAAATGCTTATAAAACATAAACCAAACGTTGGAGGTGGTCATTTCTTCATGCGCAGTGATAAACTCGGCACTCTAAAGCACCCGAGAGCGTTTTATTCGATGCCAACCTAACCAGAGTGACGGGAGCGGCACAATTCAGAAAAAGCGCTCAGCTCGCCGAGAAAATGCGATTTAAGCAATAAAATTAAAAATGCTTATAAAACATAAACCAAACGTTGGAGGTGGTCATTTCTTCATGCACAGTGATAAACTCGGCACTCTAAAGCACCCGAGAGCGTTTTTTTCGATGCCAACCTAACCAGAGTGACGGGAGCGGCACAATTCAGAAAAAGTGCTCAGCTCGCCGAGAAAATGCGATTTAAGCAATAAAATTAAAAATGCTTATAAAACATAAACCAAACGTTGGAGGTGGTCATTTCTTCATGCACAGTGATAAACTCGGCACTCTAAAGCACCCGAGAGCGTTTTTTTCCATGCCAACCTAACCAGAGTGACGGGAGCGGCACAATTCAGAAAAAGTGCTCAGCTCGCCGAGAAAATGCGATTTAAGCAATAAAATTAAAAATGCTTATAAAACATAAACCAAACGTTGGAGGTGGTCATTTCTTCATGCGCAGTGATAAACTCGGCACTCTAAAGCACCCGAGAGCGTTTTTTTCGATGCCAACCTAACCAGAGTGACGGGAGCGGCACAATTCAGAAAAAGCGCTCAGCTCGCCGAGAAAATGCGATTTAAGCAATAAAATTAAAAATGCTTATAAAACATAAACCAAACGTTGGAGGTGGTCATTTCTTCATGCGCAGTGATAAACTCGGCACTCTAAAGCACCCGAGAGCGTTTTTTTCGATGCCAACCTAACCAGAGTGACGGGAGCGGCACAATTCAGAAAAAGTGCTCAGCTCGCCGAGAAAATGCGATTTAAGCAATAAAATTAAAAATGCTTATAAAACATAAACCAAACGTTGGAGGTGGTCATTTCTTCATGCGCAGTGATAAACTCGGCACTCTAAAGCACCCGAGAGCGTTTTTTTCGATGCCAACCTAACCAGAGTGACGGGAGCGGCACAATTCAGAAAAAGTGCTCAGCTCGCCGAGAAAATGCGATTTAAGCAATAAAATTAAAAATGCTTATAAAACATAAACCAAACGTTGTAAATGGTCATTTCTTATTACGCAGTAATAAACTCGGCACTCTAAAGCACCCGAGAGCGTTTTTTTCGATGCCAACCTAACCAGAGTGACGGGAGCGGCACAATTCAGAAAAAGCGCTCAGCTCGCCGAGAAAATGCGATTTAAGCAATAAAATTAAAAATGCTTATAAAACATAAACCAAACGTTGGAGGTGGTCTTTTCTTCATGTGCAGTGATAAACTCGGCACTCTAAAGCACCCGAGAGCGTTTTTTTCCATGCCAACCTAAACAGAGTGACGGGAGCGGCACAATTCAGAAAAAGTGCTCAGCTCGCCGAGAAAATGCGATTTAAGCAATAAAATTAAAAATGCTTATAAAACATAAACCAAACGTTGTAGATGGTCATTTCTTATTACGCAGTAATAAACTCGGCACTCTAAAGCACCCGAGAGCGTTTTTTTCCATGCCAACCTAACCAGAGTGACGGGAGCGGCACAATTCAGAAAAAGTGCTCAGCTCGCCGAGAAAATGCGATTTAAGCAATAAAATTAAAAATGCTTATAAAACATAAACCAAACGTTGGAGGTGGTCATTTCTTCATGCGCAGTGATAAACTCGGCACTCTAAAGCACCCGAGAGCGTTTTTTTCGATGCCAACCTAACCAGAGTGACGGGAGCGGCACAATTCAGAAAAAGTGCTCAGCTCGCCGAGAAAATGCGATTTAAGCAATAAAATTAAAAATGCTTATAAAACATAAACCAAACGTTGTAGATGGTCATTTCTTATTACGCAGTAATAAACTCGGCACTCTAAAGCACCCGAGAGCGTTTTTTTCCATGCCAACCTAACCAGAGTGACGGGAGCGGCACAATTCAGAAAAAGTGCTCAGCTCGCCGAGAAAATGCGATTTAAGCAATAAAATTAAAAATGCTTATAAAACATAAACCAAACGTTGGAGGTGGTCATTTCTTCATGCGCAGTGATAAACTCGGCACTCTAAAGCACCCGAGAGCGTTTTATTCGATGCCAACCTAACCAGAGTGACGGGAGCGGCACAATTCAGAAAAAGCGCTCAGCTCGCCGAGAAAATGCGATTTAAGCAATAAAATTAAAAATGCTTATAAAACATAAACCAAACGTTGGAGGTGGTCATTTCTTCATGCGCAGTGATAAACTCGGCACTCTAAAGCACCCGAGAGCGTTTTTTTCCATGCCAACCTAACCAGAGTGACGGGAGCGGCACAATTCAGAAAAAGTGCTCAGCTCGCCGAGAAAATGCGATTTAAGCAATAAAATTAAAAATGCTTATAAAACATAAACCAAACGTTGGAGGTGGTCATTTCTTCATGCGCAGTGATAAACTCGGCACTCTAAAGCACCCGAGAGCGTTTTTTTCGATGCCAACCTAACCAGAGTGACGGGAGCGGCACAATTCAGAAAAAGTGCTCAGCTCGCCGAGTAAATGCGATTTAAGCAATAAAATTAAAAATGCTTATAAAACATAAACCAAACGTTGGAGGTGGTCATTTCTTCATGCGCAGTGATAAACTCGGCACTCTAAAGCACCCGAGAGCGTTTTTTTCGATGCCAACCTAACCAGAGTGACGGGAGCGGCACAATTCAGAAAAAGTGCTCAGCTCGCCGAGAAAATGCGATTTAAGCAATAAAATTAAAAATGCTTATAAAACATAAACCAAACGTTGTAGATGGTCATTTCTTATTACGCAGTAATAAACTCGGCACTCTAAAGCACCCGAGAGCGTTTTTTTCGATGCCAACCTAACCAGAGTGACGGGAGCGGCACAATTCAGAAAAAGCGCTCAGCTCGCCGAGAAAATGCGATTTAAGCAATAAAATTAAAAATGCTTATAAAACATAAACCAAACGTTGGAGGTGGTCATTTCTTCATGCACAGTGATAAACTCGGCACTCTAAAGCACCCGAGAGCGTTTTTTTCGATGCCAACCTAACCAGAGTGACGGGAGCGGCACAATTCAGAAAAAGTGCTCAGCTCGCCGAGAAAATGCGATTTAAGCAATAAAATTAAAAATGCTTATAAAACATAAACCAAACGTTGTAAATGGTCATTTCTTATTACGCAGTAATAAACTCGGCACTCTAAAGCACCCGAGAGCGTTTTTTCGATGCCAACCTAACCAGAGTGACGGGAGCGGCACAATACAGAAAAAGCGCTCAGCTCGCCGAGAAAATGCGATTTAAGCAATAAAATTAAAAATGCTTATAAAACATAAACCAAACGTTGGAGGTGGTCTTTTCTTCATGCGCAGTGATAAACTCGGCACTCTAAAGCACCCGAGAGCGTTTTTTTCCATGCCAACCTAAACAGAGTGACGGGAGCGGCACAATTCAGAAAAAGTGCTCAGCTCGCCGAGAAAATGCGATTTAAGCAATAAAATTAAAAATGCTTATAAAATATAAACCAAACGTTGTAGATGGTCATTTCTTATTACGCAGTAATAAACTCGGCACTCTAAAGCACCCGAGAGCGTTTTTTTCCATGCCAACCTAACCAGAGTGACGGGAGCGGCACAATTCAGAAAAAGTGCTCAGCTCGCCGAGAAAATGCGATTTAAGCAATAAAATTAAAAATGCTTATAAAACATAAACCAAACGTTGGAGGTGGTCATTTCTTCATGCGCAGTGATAAACTCGGCACTCTAAAGCACCCGAGAGCGTTTTTTTCGATGCCAACCTAACCAGAGTGACGGGAGCGGCACAATTCAGAAAAAGTGCTCAGCTCGCCGAGAAAATGCGATTTAAGCAATAAAATTAAAAATGCTTATAAAACATAAACCAAACGTTGGAGGTGGTCATTTCTTCATGCACAGTGATAAACTCGGCACTCTAAAGCACCCGAGAGCGTTTTTTTCCATGCCAACCTAACCAGAGTGACGGGAGCGGCACAATTCAGAAAAAGTGCTCAGCTCGCCGAGAAAATGCGATTTAAGCAATAAAATTAAAAATGCTTATAAAACATAAACCAAACGTTGGAGGTGGTCATTTCTTCATGCGCAGTGATAAACTCGGCACTTTAAAGCACCCGAGAGCGTTTTTTTCCATGCCAACCTAACCAGAGTGACGGGAGCGGCACAATTCAGAAAAAGTGCTCAGCTCGCCGAGAAAATGCGATTTAAGCAATAAAATTAAAAATGCTTATAAAACATAAACCAAACGTTGGAGGTGGTCATTTCTTCATGCACAGTGATAAACTCGGCACTCTAAAGCACCCGAGAGCGTTTTTTTCGATGCCAACCTAACCAGAGTGACGGGAGCGGCACAATTCAGAAAAAGTGCTCAGCTCGCCGAGAAAATGCGATTTAAGCAACAAAATTAAAAATGCTTATAAAACCTAAACCAAACGTTGGAGGTGGTCATTTCTTCATGCGCAGTGATAAACTCGGCACTCTAAAGCACCCGAGAGCGTTTTTTTGGATGCCAACCTAACCAGAGTGACGGGAGCGGCACAATTCAGAAAAAGTGCTCAGCTCGCCGAGAAAATGCGATTTAAGCAATAAAATTAAAAATGCTTATAAAACATAAACCAAACGTTGGAGGTGGTCATTTCTTCATGCGCAGTGATAAACTCGGCACTCTAAAGCACCCGAGAGCGTTTTTTTCGATGCCAACCTAACCAGAGTGACGGGAGCGGCACAATTCAGAAAAAGTGCTCAGCTCGCCGAGAAAATGCGATTTAAGCAATAAAATTAAAAATGCTTATAAAACATAAACCAAACGTTGTAGATGGTCATTTCTTATTACGCAGTAATAAACTCGGCACTCTAAAGCACCCGAGAGCGTTTTTTTCGATGCCAACCTAACCAGAGTGACGGGAGCGGCACAATTCAGAAAAAGCGCTCAGCTCGCCGAGAAAATGCGATTTAAGCAATAAAATTAAAAATGCTTATAAAACATAAACCAAACGTTGGAGGTGGTCATTTCTTCATGCACAGTGATAAACTCGGCACTCTAAAGCACCCGAGAGCGTTTTTTTCGATGCCAACCTAACCAGAGTGACGGGAGCGGCACAATTCAGAAAAAGTGCTCAGCTCGCCGAGAAAATGCGATTTAAGCAATAAAATTAAAAATGCTTATAAAACATAAACCAAACGTTGTAAATGGTCATTTCTTATTACGCAGTAATAAACTCGGCACTCTAAAGCACCCGAGAGCGTTTTTTTCGATGCCAACCTAACCAGAGTGACGGGAGCGGCACAATTCAGAAAAAGCGCTCAGCTCGCCGAGAAAATGCGATTTAAGCAATAAAATTAAAAATGCTTATAAAACATAAACCAAACGTTGGAGGTGGTCTTTTCTTCATGTGCAGTGATAAACTCGGCACTCTAAAGCACCCGAGAGCGTTTTTTTCCATGCCAACCTAAACAGAGTGACGGGAGCGGCACAATTCAGAAAAAGTGCTCAGCTCGCCGAGAAAATGCGATTTAAGCAATAAAATTAAAAATGCTTATAAAACATAAACCAAACGTTGTAGATGGTCATTTCTTATTACGCAGTAATAAACTCGGCACTCTAAAGCACCCGAGAGCGTTTTTTTCCATGCCAACCTAACCAGAGTGACGGGAGCGGCACAATTCAGAAAAAGTGCTCAGCTCGCCGAGAAAATGCGATTTAAGCAATAAAATTAAAAATGCTTATAAAAGATAAACCAAACGTTGGAGGTGGTCATTTCTTCATGCGCAGTGATAAACTCGGCACTCTAAAGCACCCGAGAGCGTTTTTTTCGATGCCAACCTAACCAGAGTGACGGGAGCGGCACAATTCAGAAAAAGTGCTCAGCTCGCCGAGAAAATGCGATTTAAGCAATAAAATTAAAAATGCTTATAAAACATAAACCAAACGTTGGAGGTGGTCATTTCTTCATGCGCAGTGATAAACTCGGCACTCTAAAGCACCCGAGAGCGTTTTTTTCGATGCCAACCTAACCAGAGTGACGGGAGCGGCACAATTCAGAAAAAGTGCTCAGCTCGCCGAGAAAATGCGATTTAAGCAATAAAATTAAAAATGCTTATAAAACATAAACCAAACGTTGGAGGTGGTCATTTCTTCATGCGCAGTGATAAACTCGGCACTCTAAAGCACCCGAGAGCGTTTTTTTCGATGCCAACCTAACCAGAGTGACGGGAGCGGCACAATTCAGAAAAAGTGCTCAGCTCGCCGAGAAAATGCGATTTAAGCAATAAAATTAAAAATGCTTATAAAACATAAACCAAACGTTGTAAATGGTCATTTCTTATTACGCAGTAATAAACTCGGCACTCTAAAGCACCCGAGAGCGTTTTTTTCGATGCCAACCTAACCAGAGTGACGGGAGCGGCACAATTCAGAAAAAGCGCTCAGCTCGCCGAGAAAATGCGATTTAAGCAATAAAATTAAAAATGCTTATAAAACATAAACCAAACGTTGGAGGTGGTCTTTTCTTCATGTGCAGTGATAAACTCGGCACTCTAAAGCACCCGAGAGCGTTTTTTTCCATGCCAACCTAAACAGAGTGACGGGAGCGGCACAATTCAGAAAAAGTGCTCAGCTCGCCGAGAAAATGCGATTTAAGCAATAAAATTAAAAATGCTTATAAAACATAAACCAAACGTTGTAGATGGTCATTTCTTATTACGCAGTAATAAACTCGGCACTCTAAAGCACCCGAGAGCGTTTTTTTCCATGCCAACCTAACCAGAGTGACGGGAGCGGCACAATTCAGAAAAAGTGCTCAGCTCGCCGAGAAAATGCGATTTAAGCAATAAAATTAAAAATGCTTATAAAACATAAACCAAACGTTGGAGGTGGTCATTTCTTCATGCGCAGTGATAAACTCGGCACTCTAAAGCACCCGAGAGCGTTTTTTTCGATGCCAACCTAACCAGAGTGACGGGAGCGGCACAATTCAGAAAAAGTGCTCAGCTCGCCGAGAAAATGCGATTTAAGCAATAAAATTAAAAATGCTTATAAAACATAAACCAAACGTTGTAGATGGTCATTTCTTATTACGCAGTAATAAACTCGGCACTCTAAAGCACCCGAGAGCCTTTTTTTCCATGCCAACCTAACCAGAGTGACGGGAGCGGCACAATTCAGAAAAAGTGCTCAGCTCGCCGAGAAAATGCGATTTAAGCAATAAAATTAAAAATGCTTATAAAACATAAACCAAACGTTGGAGGTGGTCATTTCTTCATGCGCAGTGATAAACTCGGCACTCTAAAGCACCCGAGAGCGTTTTTTTCCATGCCAACCTAACCAGAGTGACGGGAGCGGCACAATTCAGAAAAAGTGCTCAGCTCGCCGAGAAAATGCGATTTAAGCAATAAAATTAAAAATGCTTATAAAACATAAACCAAACGTTGGAGGTGGTCATTTCTTCATGCGCAGTGATAAACTCGGCACTCTAAAGCACCCGAGAGCGTTTTTTTCCATGCCAACCTAACCAGAGTGACGGGAGCGGCACAATTCAGAAAAAGTGCTCAGCTCGCCGAGAAAATGCGATTTAAGCAATAAAATTAAAAATGCTTATAAAACATAAACCAAACGTTGTAGATGGTCATTTCTTATTACGCAGTAATAAACTCGGCACTCTAAAGCACCCGAGAGCGTTTTTTTCCATGCCAACCTAACCAGAGTGACGGGAGCGGCACAATTCAGAAAAAGTGCTCAGCTCGCCGAGAAAATGCGATTTAAGCAATAAAATTAAAAATGCTTATAAAACATAAACCAAACGTTGGAGGTGGTCATTTCTTCATGCGCAGTGATAAACTCGGCACTCTAAAGCACCCGAGAGCGTTTTATTCGATGCCAACCTAACCAGAGTGACGGGAGCGGCACAATTCAGAAAAAGCGCTCAGCTCGCCGAGAAAATGCGATTTAAGCAATAAAATTAAAAATGCTTATAAAACATAAACCAAACGTTGGAGGTGGTCATTTCTTCATGCGCAGTGATAAACTCGGCACTCTAAAGCACCCGAGAGCGTTTTTTTCGATGCCAACCTAACCAGAGTGACGGGAGCGGCACAATTCAGAAAAAGCGCTCAGCTCGCCGAGAAAATGCGATTTAAGCAATAAAATTAAAAATGCTTATAAAACATAAACCAAACGTTGGAGGTGGTCATTTCTTCATGCACAGTGATAAACTCGGCACTCTAAAGCACCCGAGAGCGTTTTTTTCGATGCCAACCTAACCAGAGTGACGGGAGCGGCACAATTCAGAAAAAGTGCTCAGCTCGCCGAGAAAATGCGATTTAAGCAATAAAATTAAAAATGCTTATAAAACATAAACCAAACGTTGTAAATGGTCATTTCTTATTACGCAGTAATAAACTCGGCACTCTAAAGCACCCGAGAGCGTTTTTTCGATGCCAACCTAACCAGAGTGACGGGAGCGGCACAATACAGAAAAAGCGCTCAGCTCGCCGAGAAAATGCGATTTAAGCAATAAAATTAAAAATGCTTATAAAACATAAACCAAACGTTGGAGGTGGTCTTTTCTTCATGCGCAGTGATAAACTCGGCACTCTAAAGCACCCGAGAGCGTTTTTTTCCATGCCAACCTAAACAGAGTGACGGGAGCGGCACAATTCAGAAAAAGTGCTCAGCTCGCCGAGAAAATGCGATTTAAGCAATAAAATTAAAAATGCTTATAAAATATAAACCAAACGTTGTAGATGGTCATTTCTTATTACGCAGTAATAAACTCGGCACTCTAAAGCACCCGAGAGCGTTTTTTTCCATGCCAACCTAACCAGAGTGACGGGAGCGGCACAATTCAGAAAAAGTGCTCAGCTCGCCGAGAAAATGCGATTTAAGCAATAAAATTAAAAATGCTTATAAAACATAAACCAAACGTTGGAGGTGGTCATTTCTTCATGCGCAGTGATAAACTCGGCACTCTAAAGCACCCGAGAGCGTTTTTTTCGATGCCAACCTAACCAGAGTGACGGGAGCGGCACAATTCAGAAAAAGTGCTCAGCTCGCCGAGAAAATGCGATTTAAGCAATAAAATTAAAAATGCTTATAAAACATAAACCAAACGTTGGAGGTGGTCATTTCTTCATGCACAGTGATAAACTCGGCACTCTAAAGCACCCGAGAGCGTTTTTTTCCATGCCAACCTAACCAGAGTGACGGGAGCGGCACAATTCAGAAAAAGTGCTCAGCTCGCCGAGAAAATGCGATTTAAGCAATAAAATTAAAAATGCTTATAAAACATAAACCAAACGTTGGAGGTGGTCATTTCTTCATGCGCAGTGATAAACTCGGCACTCTAAAGCACCCGAGAGCGTTTTTTTCCATGCCAACCTAACCAGAGTGACGGGAGCGGCACAATTCAGAAAAAGTGCTCAGCTCGCCGAGAAAATGCGATTTAAGCAATAAAATTAAAAATGCTTATAAAACATAAACCAAACGTTGGAGGTGGTCATTTCTTCATGCACAGTGATAAACTCGGCACTCTAAAGCACCCGAGAGCGTTTTTTTCGATGCCAACCTAACCAGAGTGACGGGAGCGGCACAATTCAGAAAAAGTGCTCAGCTCGCCGAGAAAATGCGATTTAAGCAATAAAATTAAAAATGCTTATAAAACCTAAACCAAACGTTGGAGGTGGTCATTTCTTCATGCGCAGTGATAAACTCGGCACTCTAAAGCACCCGAGAGCGTTTTTTTGGATGCCAACCTAACCAGAGTGACGGGAGCGGCACAATTCAGAAAAAGTGCTCAGCTCGCCGAGAAAATGCGATTTAAGCAATAAAATTAAAAATGCTTATAAAACATAAACCAAACGTTGGAGGTGGTCATTTCTTCATGCGCAGTGATAAACTCGGCACTCTAAAGCACCCGAGAGCGTTTTATTCGATGCCAACCTAACCAGAGTGACGGGAGCGGCACAATTCAGAAAAAGTGCTCAGCTCGCCGAGAAAATGCGATTTAAGCAATAAAATTAAAAATGCTTATAAAACATAAACCAAACGTTGGAGGTGGTCATTTCTTCATGCGCAGTGATAAACTCGGCACTCTAAAGCACCCGAGAGCGTTTTTTTCGATGCCAACCTAACCAGAGTGACGGGAGCGGCACATTTCAGAAAAAGTGCTCAGCTCGCCGAGAAAATGCGATTTAAGCAATAAAATTAAAAATGCTTATAAAACATAAACCAAACGTTGGAGTTGGTCATTTCTTCATGCGCAGTGATAAACTCGGCACTCTAAAGCACCCGAGAGCGTTTTTTTCGATGCCAACCTAACCAGAGTGACGGGAGCGGCACAATTCAGAAAAAGTGCTCAGCTCGCCGAGAAAATGCGATTTAAGCAATAAAATTAAAAATGCTTATAAAACATAAACCAAACGTTGGAGGTGGTCATTTCTTCATGCGCAGTGATAAACTCGGCACTCTAAAGCACCCAAGAGCGTTTTTTTCGATGCCAACCTAACCAGAGTGACGGGAGCGGCACAATTCAGAAAAAGCGCTCAGCTCGCCGAGAAAATGCGATTTAAGCAATAAAATTAAAAATGCTTATAAAACATAAACCAAACGTTGGAGGTGGTCATTTCTTCATGCACAGTGATAAACTTGGCACTCTAAAGCACCCGAGAGCGTTTTTTTCGATGCCAACCTAACCAGAGTGACGGGAGCGGCACAATTCAGAAAAAGTGCTCAGCTCGCCGAGAAAATGCGATTTAAGCAATAAAATTAAAAATGCTTATAAAACATAAACCAAACGTTGTAGATGGTCATTTCTTATTACGCAGTAATAAACTCGGCACTCTAAAGCACCCGAGAGCGTTTTTTTCGATGCCAACCTAACCAGAGTGACGGGAGCGGCACAATTCAGAAAAAGCGCTCAGCTCGCCGAGAAAATGCGATTTAAGCAATAAAATTAAAAATGCTTATAAAACATAAACCAAACGTTGGAGGTGGTCATTTCTTCATGCACAGTGATAAACTCGGCACTCTAAAGCACCCGAGAGCGTTTTTTTCGATGCCAACCTAACCAGAGTGACGGGAGCGGCACAATTCAGAAAAAGTGCTCAGCTCGCCGAGAAAATGCGATTTAAGCAATAAAATTAAAAATGCTTATAAAACATAAACCAAACGTTGTAAATGGTCATTTCTTATTACGCAGTAATAAACTCGGCACTCTAAAGCACCCGAGAGCGTTTTTTTCGATGCCAACCTAACCAGAGTGACGGGAGCGGCACAATTCAGAAAAAGCGCTCAGCTCGCCGAGAAAATGCGATTTAAGCAATAAAATTAAAAATGCTTATAAAACATAAACCAAACGTTGGAGGTGGTCTTTTCTTCATGTGCAGTGATAAACTCGGCACTCTAAAGCACCCGAGAGCGTTTTTTTCCATGCCAACCTAAACAGAGTGACGGGAGCGGCACAATTCAGAAAAAGTGCTCAGCTCGCCGAGAAAATGCGATTTAAGCAATAAAATTAAAAATGCTTATAAAACATAAACCAAACGTTGTAGATGGTCATTTCTTATTACGCAGTAATAAACTCGGCACTCTAAAGCACCCGAGAGCGTTTTTTTCCATGCCAACCTAACCAGAGTGACGGGAGCGGCACAATTCAGAAAAAGTGCTCAGCTCGCCGAGAAAATGCGATTTAAGCAATAAAATTAAAAATGCTTATAAAACATAAACCAAACGTTGGAGGTGGTCATTTCTTCATGCGCAGTGATAAACTCGGCACTCTAAAGCACCCGAGAGCGTTTTTTTCGATGCCAACCTAACCAGAGTGACGGGAGCGGCACAATTCAGAAAAAGTGCTCAGCTCGCCGAGAAAATGCGATTTAAGCAATAAAATTAAAAATGCTTATAAAACATAAACCAAACGTTGGAGGTGGTCATTTCTTCATGCGCAGTGATAAACTCGGCACTCTAAAGCACCCGAGAGCGTTTTTTTCGATGCCAACCTAACCAGAGTGACGGGAGCGGCACAATTCAGAAAAAGTGCTCAGCTCGCCGAGAAAATGCGATTTAAGCAATAAAATTAAAAATGCTTTTAAAACATAAACCAAACGTTGGAGGTGGTCATTTCTTCATGCGCAGTGATAAACTCGGCACTCTAAAGCACCCGAGAGCGTTTTTTTCGATGCCAACCTAACCAGAGTGACGGGAGCGGCACAATTCAGAAAAAGTGCTCAGCTCGCCGAGAAAATGCGATTTAAGCAATAAAATTAAAAATGCTTATAAAACATAAACCAAACGTTGTAAATGGTCATTTCTTATTACGCAGTAATAAACTCGGCACTCTAAAGCACCCGAGAGCGTTTTTTTCGATGCCAACCTAACCAGAGTGACGGGAGCGGCACAATTCAGAAAAAGCGCTCAGCTCGCCGAGAAAATGCGATTTAAGCAATAAAATTAAAAATGCTTATAAAACATAAACCAAACGTTGGAGGTGGTCTTTTCTTCATGTGCAGTGATAAACTCGGCACTCTAAAGCACCCGAGAGCGTTTTTTTCCATGCCAACCTAAACAGAGTGACGGGAGCGGCACAATTCAGAAAAAGTGCTCAGCTCGCCGAGAAAATGCGATTTAAGCAATAAAATTAAAAATGCTTATAAAACATAAACCAAACGTTGTAGATGGTCATTTCTTATTACGCAGTAATAAACTCGGCACTCTAAAGCACCCGAGAGCGTTTTTTTCCATGCCAACCTAACCAGAGTGACGGGAGCGGCACAATTCAGAAAAAGTGCTCAGCTCGCCGAGAAAATGCGATTTAAGCAATAAAATTAAAAATGCTTATAAAACATAAACCAAACGTTGGAGGTGGTCATTTCTTCATGCGCAGTGATAAACTCGGCACTCTAAAGCACCCGAGAGCGTTTTTTTCGATGCCAACCTAACCAGAGTGACGGGAGCGGCACAATTCAGAAAAAGTGCTCAGCTCGCCGAGAAAATGCGATTTAAGCAATAAAATTAAAAATGCTTATAAAACATAAACCAAACGTTGTAGATGGTCATTTCTTATTACGCAGTAATAAACTCGGCACTCTAAAGCACCCGAGAGCCTTTTTTTCCATGCCAACCTAACCAGAGTGACGGGAGCGGCACAATTCAGAAAAAGTGCTCAGCTCGCCGAGAAAATGCGATTTAAGCAATAAAATTAAAAATGCTTATAAAACATAAACCAAACGTTGGAGGTGGTCATTTCTTCATGCGCAGTGATAAACTCGGCACTCTAAAGCACCCGAGAGCGTTTTTTTCCATGCCAACCTAACCAGAGTGACGGGAGCGGCACAATTCAGAAAAAGTGCTCAGCTCGCCGAGAAAATGCGATTTAAGCAATAAAATTAAAAATGCTTATAAAACATAAACCAAACGTTGGAGGTGGTCATTTCTTCATGCGCAGTGATAAACTCGGCACTCTAAAGCACCCGAGAGCGTTTTTTTCCATGCCAACCTAACCAGAGTGACGGGAGCGGCACAATTCAGAAAAAGTGCTCAGCTCGCCGAGAAAATGCGATTTAAGCAAAAAAATTAAAAATGCTTATAAAACATAAACCAAACGTTGTAGATGGTCATTTCTTATTACGCAGTAATAAACTCGGCACTCTAAAGCACCCGAGAGCGTTTTTTTCCATGCCAACCTAACCAGAGTGACGGGAGCGGCACAATTCAGAAAAAGTGCTCAGCTCGCCGAGTAAATGCGATTTAAGCAATAAAATTAAAAATGCTTATAAAACATAAACCAAACGTTGGAGGTGGTCATTTCTTCATGCGCAGTGATAAACTCGGCACTCTAAAGCACCCGAGAGCGTTTTTTTCGATGCCAACCTAACCAGAGTGACGGGAGCGGCACAATTCAGAAAAAGCGCTCAGCTCGCCGAGAAAATGCGATTTAAGCAATAAAATTAAAAATGCTTATAAAACATAAACCAAACGTTGGAGGTGGTCATTTCTTCATGCGCAGTGATAAACTCGGCACTCTAAAGCACCCGAGAGCGTTTTTTTCCATGCCAACCTAACCAGAGTGACGGGAGCGGCACAATTCAGAAAAAGCGCTCAGCTCGCCGAGAAAATGCGATTTAAGCAATAAAATTAAAAATGCTTATAAAACATAAACCAAACGTTGGAGGTGGTCATTTCTTCATGCACAGTGATAAACTCGGCACTCTAAAGCACCCGAGAGCGTTTTTTTCGATGCCAACCTAACCAGAGTGACGGGAGCGGCACAATTCAGAAAAAGTGCTCAGCTCGCCGAGAAAATGCGATTTAAGCAATAAAATTAAAAATGCTTATAAAACATAAACCAAACGTTGGAGGTGGTCATTTCTTCATGCGCAGTGATAAACTCGGCACTCTAAAGCACCCGAGAGCGTTTTTTTCGATGCCAACCTAACCAGAGTGACGGGAGCGGCACAATTCAGAAAAAGTGCTCAGCTCGCCGAGAAAATGCGATTTAAGCAATAAAATTAAAAATGCTTATAAAACATAAACCAAACGTTGGAGGTGGTCATTTCTTCATGCGCAGTGATAAACTCGGGACTCTAAAGCACCCGAGAGCGTTTTATTCGATGCCAACCTAACCAGAGTGACGGGAGCGGCACAATTCAGAAAAAGTGCTCAGCTCGCCGAGAAAATGCGATTTAAGCAATAAAATTAAAAATGCTTATAAAACATAAACCAAACGTTGGAGGTGGTCATTTCTTCATGCGCAGTGATAAACTCGGCACTCTAAAGCACCCGAGAGCGTTTTTTTCGATGCCAACCTAACCAGAGTGACGGGAGCGGCACAATTCAGAAAAAGCGCTCAGCTCGCCGAGAAAATGCGATTTAAGCAATAAAATTAAAAATGCTTATAAAACATAAACCAAACGTTGGAGGTGGTCATTTCTTCATGCGCAGTGATAAACTCGGCACTCTAAAGCACCCGAGAGCGTTTTTTTCGATGCCAACCTAACCAGAGTGACGGGAGCGGCACAATTCAGAAAAAGCGCTCAGCTCGCCGAGAAAATGCGATTTAAGCAATAAAATTAAAAATGCTTATAAAACATAAACCAAACGTTGGAGGTGGTCATTTCTTCATGCGCAGTGATAAACTCGGCACTCTAAAGCACCCGAGAGCGTTTTTTTCGATGCCAACCTAACCAGAGTGACGGGAGCGGCACAATTCAGAAAAAGTGCTCAGCTCGCCGAGAAAATGCGATTTAAGCAATAAAATTAAAAATGCTTATAAAACATAAACCAAACGTTGGAGGTGGTCATTTCTTCATGCGCAGTGATAAACTCGGCACTCTAAAGCACCCGAGAGCGTTTTTTTCGATGCCAACCTAACCAGAGTGACGGGAGCGGCACAATTCAGAAAAAGCGCTCAGCTCGCCGAGAAAATGCGATTTAAGCAATAAAATTAAAAATGCTTATAAAACATAAACCAAACGTTGGAGGTGGTCATTTCTTCATGCACAGTGATAAACTCGGCACTCTAAAGCACCCGAGAGCGTTTTTTTCGATGCCAACCTAACCAGAGTGACGGGAGCGGCACAATTCAGAAAAAGTGCTCAGCTCGCCGAGAAAATGCGATTTAAGCAATAAAATTAAAAATGCTTATAAAACATAAACCAAACGTTGGAGGTGGTCATTTCTTCATGCGCAGTGATAAACTCGGCACTCTAAAGCACCCGAGAGCGTTTTTTTCGATGCCAACCTAACCAGAGTGACGGGAGCGGCACAATTCAGAAAAAGCGCTCAGCTCGCCGAGAAAATGCGATTTAAGCAATAAAATTAAAAATGCTTATAAAACATAAACCAAACGTTGGAGGTGGTCATTTCTTCATGCGCAGTGATAAACTCGGCACTCTAAAGCACCCGAGAGCGTTTTTTTCCATGCCAACCTAACCAGAGTGACGGGAGCGGCACAATTCAGAAAAAGCGCTCAGCTCGCCGAGAAAATGCGATTTAAGCAATAAAATTAAAAATGCTTATAAAACATAAACCAAACGTTGGAGGTGGTCATTTCTTCATGCACAGTGATAAACTCGGCACTCTAAAGCACCCGAGAGCGTTTTTTTCGATGCCAACCTAACCAGAGTGACGGGAGCGGCACAATTCAGAAAAAGTGCTCAGCTCGCCGAGAAAATGCGATTTAAGCAATAAAATTAAAAATGCTTATAAAACATAAACCAAACGTTGGAGGTGGTCATTTCTTCATGCGCAGTGATAAACTCGGCACTCTAAAGCACCCGAGAGCGTTTTTTTCGATGCCAACCTAACCAGAGTGACGGGAGCGGCACAATTCAGAAAAAGTGCTCAGCTCGCCGAGAAAATGCGATTTAAGCAATAAAATTAAAAATGCTTATAAAACATAAACCAAACGTTGGAGGTGGTCATTTCTTCATGCGCAGTGATAAACTCGGGACTCTAAAGCACCCGAGAGCGTTTTATTCGATGCCAACCTAACCAGAGTGACGGGAGCGGCACAATTCAGAAAAAGTGCTCAGCTCGCCGAGAAAATGCGATTTAAGCAATAAAATTAAAAATGCTTATAAAACATAAACCAAACGTTGGAGGTGGTCATTTCTTCATGCGCAGTGATAAACTCGGCACTCTAAAGCACCCGAGAGCGTTTTTTTCGATGCCAACCTAACCAGAGTGACGGGAGCGGCACAATTCAGAAAAAGCGCTCAGCTCGCCGAGAAAATGCGATTTAAGCAATAAAATTAAAAATGCTTATAAAACATAAACCAAACGTTGGAGGTGGTCATTTCTTCATGCGCAGTGATAAACTCGGCACTCTAAAGCACCCGAGAGCGTTTTTTTCGATGCCAACCTAACCAGAGTGACGGGAGCGGCACAATTCAGAAAAAGCGCTCAGCTCGCCGAGAAAATGCGATTTAAGCAATAAAATTAAAAATGCTTATAAAACATAAACCAAACGTTGGAGGTGGTCATTTCTTCATGCGCAGTGATAAACTCGGCACTCTAAAGCACCCGAGAGCGTTTTTTTCGATGCCAACCTAACCAGAGTGACGGGAGCGGCACAATTCAGAAAAAGTGCTCAGCTCGCCGAGAAAATGCGATTTAAGCAATAAAATTAAAAATGCTTATAAAACATAAACCAAACGTTGGAGGTGGTCATTTCTTCATGCGCAGTGATAAACTCGGCACTCTAAAGCACCCGAGAGCGTTTTTTTCGATGCCAACCTAACCAGAGTGACGGGAGCGGCACAATTCAGAAAAAGCGCTCAGCTCGCCGAGAAAATGCGATTTAAGCAATAAAATTAAAAATGCTTATAAAACATAAACCAAACGTTGGAGGTGGTCATTTCTTCATGCACAGTGATAAACTCGGCACTCTAAAGCACCCGAGAGCGTTTTTTTCGATGCCAACCTAACCAGAGTGACGGGAGCGGCACAATTCAGAAAAAGTGCTCAGCTCGCCGAGAAAATGCGATTTAAGCAATAAAATTAAAAATGCTTATAAAACATAAACCAAACGTTGGAGGTGGTCATTTCTTCATGCGCAGTGATAAACTCGGCACTCTAAAGCACCCGAGAGCGTTTTTTTCGATGACAACCTAACCAGAGTGACGGGAGCGGCACAATTCAGAAAAAGTGCTCAGCTCGCCGAGAAAATGCGATTTAAGCAATAAAATTTAAAATGCTTATAAAACATAAACCAAACGTTGTAGATGGTCATTTCTTATTACCCAGTAATAAACTCGGCACTCTAAAGCACCCGAGAGCGTTTTTTTCCATGCCAACCTAACCAGAGTGACGGGAGCGGCACAATTCAGAAAAAGTGCTCAGCTCGCCGAGAAAATGCGATTTAAGCAATAAAATTAAAAATGCTTATAAAACATAAACCAAACGTTGGAGGTGGTCATTTCTTCATGCGCAGTGATAAACTCGGCACTCTAAAGCACCCAAGAGCGTTTTTTTTCGATGCCAACCTAACCAGAGTGACGGGAGCGGCACAATTCAGAAAAAGCGCTCAGCTCGCCGAGAAAATGCGATTTAAGCAATAAAATTAAAAATGCTTATAAAACATAAACCAAACGTTGGAGGTGGTCATTTCTTCATGCGCGGTGATAAACTCGGCACTCTAAAGCACCCGAGAGCGTTTTTTTCGATGCCAACCTAACCAGAGTGACGGGAGCGGCACAATTCAGAAAAAGCGCTCAGCTCGCCGAGAAAATGCGATTTAAGCAATAAAATTAAAAATGCTTATAA
Source organism: Syngnathus typhle (assembly GCF_033458585.1). Classification (NCBI taxonomy): domain Eukaryota; kingdom Metazoa; phylum Chordata; class Actinopteri; order Syngnathiformes; family Syngnathidae; genus Syngnathus; species Syngnathus typhle. Next base: position 112,816 of record NW_026872038.1, read on the forward strand.
AACATAAACCAAACGTTGGAGGTGCTCATTTCTTCATGCGCAGTGATAAACTCGGCACTCTAAAGCACCCGAGAGCGTTTTTTTCCATGCCAACCTAAACAGAGTGACGGGAGCGGCACAATTCAGAAAAAGTGCTCAGCTCGCCGAGAAAATGCGATTTAAGCAATAAAATTAAAAATGCTTATAAAACATAAACCAAACGTTGTAGATGGTCATTTCTTATTACGCAGTAATAAACTCGGCACTCTAAAGCACCCGAGAGCGATTTTTTCCATGCCAACCTAACCAGAGTGACGGGAGCGGCACAATTCAGAAAAAGTGCTCAGCTCGCCGAGAAAATGCAATTTAAGCAATAAAATTAAAAATGCTTATAAAACATAAACCAAACGTTGGAGGTGGTCATTTCTTCATGCGCAGTGATAAACTCGGCACTCTAAAGCACCCGAGAGCGTTTTTTTCGATGCCAACCTAACCAGAGTGACGGGAGCGGCACAATTCAGAAAAAGTGCTCAGCTCGCCGAGAAAATGCGATTTAAGCAATAAAATTAAAAATGCTTATAAAACATAAACCAAACGTTGGAGGTGGCCATTTCTTCATGCGCAGTGATAAACTCGGCACTCTAAAGCACCCGAGAGCGTTTTTTTCCATGCCAACCTAACCAGAGTGACGGGAGCGGCACAATTCAGAAAAAGCGCTCAGCTCGCCGAGAAAATGCGATTTAAGCAATAAAATTAAAAATGCTTATAAAACATAAACCAAACGTTGGAGGTGGTCTTTTCTTCATGCGCAGTGATAAACTCGGCACTCTAAAGCACCCGAGAGCGTTTTTTTCCATGCCAACCTAAACAGAGTGACGGGAGCGGCACAATTCAGAAAAAGTGCTCAGCTCGCCGAGAAAATGCGATTTAAGCAATAAAATTAGAAATGCTTATAAAACATAAACCAAACGTTGGAGGTGGCCATTTCTTCATGCGCAGTGATAAACTCGGCACTCTAAAGCACCCGAGAGCGTTTTTTTCCATGCCAACCTAACCAGAGTGACGGGAGCGGCACAATTCAGAAAAAGTGCTCAGCTCGCCGAGAAAATGCGATTTAAGCAATAAAATTAAAAATGCTTATAAAACATAAACCAAACGTTGGAGGTGGCCATTTCTTCATGCGCAGTGATAAACTCGGCACTCTAAAGCACCCGAGAGCGTTTTTTTCCATGCCTAACCAGAGTGACGGGAGCGGCACAATTCAGAAAAAGTGCTCAGCTCGCCGAGAAAATGCGATTTAAGCAATTAAATTAAAAATGCTTATAAAACATAAACCAAACGTTGGAGGTGGTCATTTCTTCATGCGCAGTGATAAACTCGGCACTCTAAAGCACCCGAGAGCGTTTTTTTCCATGCCAACCTAACCAGAGTGACAGGAGCGGCACAATTCAGAAAAAGTGCTCAGCTCGCCGAGAAAATGCGATTTAAGCAATAAAATTAAAAATGCTTATAAAACATAAACCAAACGTTGGAGGTGGTCTTTTCTTCATGCGCAGTGATAAACTCGGCACTCTAAAGCACCCGAGAGCGTTTTTTTCCATGCCAACCTAAACAGAGTGACGGGAGCGGCACAATTCAGAAAAAGTGCTCAGCTCGCCGAGAAAATGCGATTTAAGCAATAAAATTAAAAATGCTTATAAAACATAAACCAAACGTTGTAGATGGTCATTTCTTATTACGCAGTAATAAACTCGGCACTCTAAAGCACCCGAGAGCGTTTTTTTCCATGCCAACCTAACCAGAGTGACGGGAGCGGCACAATTCAGAAAAAGTGCTCAGCTCGCCGAGAAAATGCGATTTAAGCAATAAAATTAAAAATGCTTATAAAACATAAACCAAACGTTGGAGGTGGTCATTTCTTCATGCACAGTGATAAACTCGGCACTCTAAAGCACCCGAGAGCGTTTTTTTCCATGCCAACCTAACCAGAGTGACGGGAGCGGCACAATTCAGAAAAAGTGCTCAGCTCGCCGAGAAAATGCGATTTAAGCAATAAAATTAAAAATGCTTATAAAACATAAACCAAACGTTGGAGGTGGTCATTTCTTCATGCGCAGTGATAAACTCGGCACTCTAAAGCACCCGAGAGCGTTTTTTTCGATGCCAACCTAACCAGAGTGACGGGAGCGGCACAATTCAGAAAAAGTGCTCAGCTCGCCGAGAAAATGCGATTTAAGCAATAAAATTAAAAATGCTTATAAAACATAAACCAAACGTTGGAGGTGGTCATTTCTTCATGCGCAGTGATAAACTCGGCACTCTAAAGCACCCGAGAGCGTTTTTTTCCATGCCAACCTAACCAGAGTGACGGGAGCGGCACAATTCAGAAAAAGTGCTCAGCTCGCCGAGAAAATGCGATTTAAGCAATAAAATTAAAAATGCTTATAAAACATAAACCAAACGTTGGAGGTGGTCATTTCTTCATGCGCAGTGATAAACTCGGCACTCTAAAGCACCCGAGAGCGTTTTTTTCCATGCCAACCTAACCAGAGTGACGGGAGCGGCACAATTCAGAAAAAGTGCTCAGCTCGCCGAGAAAATGCGATTTAAGCAATAAAATTAAAAATGCTTATAAAACATAAACCAAACGTTGTAGATGGTCATTTCTTATTACGCAGTAATAAACTCGGCACTCTAAAGCACCCGAGAGCGTTTTTTTCCATGCCAACCTAACCAGAGTGACGGGAGCGGCACAATTCAGAAAAAGTGCTCAGCTCGCCGAGAAAATGCGATTTAAGCAATAAAATTAAAAATGCTTATAAAACATAAACCAAACGTTGGAGGTGGTCATTTCTTCATGCGCAGTGATAAACTCGGCACTCTAAAGCACCCGAGAGCGTTTTATTCGATGCCAACCTAACCAGAGTGACGGGAGCGGCACAATTCAGAAAAAGTGCTCAGCTCGCCGAGAAAATGCGATTTAAGCAATAAAATTAAAAATGCTTATAAAACATAAACCAAACGTTGGAGGTGGTCATTTCTTCATGCGCAGTGATAAACTCGGCACTCTAAAGCACCCGAGAGCGTTTTTTTCCATGCCAACCTAACCAGAGTGACGGGAGCGGCACAATTCAGAAAAAGTGCTCAGCTCGCCGAGAAAATGCGATTTAAGCAATAAAATTAAAAATGCTTATAAAACATAAACCAAACGTTGTAGATGGTCATTTCTTATTACGCAGTAATAAACTCGGCACTCTAAAGCACCCGAGAGCGTTTTTTTCCATGCCAACCTAACCAGAGTGACGGGAGCGGCACAATTCAGAAAAAGTGCTCAGCTCGCCGAGAAAATGCGATTTAAGCAATAAAATTAAAAATGCTTATAAAACATAAACCAAACGTTGGAGGTGGTCATTTCTTCATGCGCAGTGATAAACTCGGCACTCTAAAGCACCCGAGAGCGTTTTTTTCGATGCCAACCTAACCAGAGTGACGGGAGCGGCACAATTCAGAAAAAGTGCTCAGCTCGCCGAGTAAATGCGATTTAAGCAATAAAATTAAAAATGCTTATAAAACATAAACCAAACGTTGGAGGTGGTCATTTCTTCATGCGCAGTGATAAACTCGGCACTCTAAAGCACCCGAGAGCGTTTTTTTCGATGCCAACCTAACCAGAGTGACGGGAGCGGCACAATTCAGAAAAAGCGCTCAGCTCGCCGAGAAAATGCGATTTAAGCAATAAAATTAAAAATGCTTATAAAACATAAACCAAACGTTGGAGGTGGTCATTTCTTCATGCGCAGTGATAAACTCGGCACTCTAAAGCACCCGAGAGCGTTTTTTTCCATGCCAACCTAACCAGAGTGACGGGAGCGGCACAATTCAGAAAAAGCGCTCAGCTCGCCGAGAAAATGCGATTTAAGCAATAAAATTAAAAATGCTTATAAAACATAAACCAAACGTTGGAGGTGGTCATTTCTTCATGCACAGTGATAAACTCGGCACTCTAAAGCACCCGAGAGCGTTTTTTTCGATGCCAACCTAACCAGAGTGACGGGAGCGGCACAATTCAGAAAAAGTGCTCAGCTCGCCGAGAAAATGCGATTTAAGCAATAAAATTAAAAATGCTTATAAAACATAAACCAAACGTTGGAGGTGGTCATTTCTTCATGCGCAGTGATAAACTCGGCACTCTAAAGCACCCGAGAGCGTTTTATTTGATGCCAACCTAACCAGAGTGACGGGAGCGGCACAATTCAGAAAAAGTGCTCAGCTCGCCGAGAAAATGCGATTTAAGCAATAAAATTAAAAATGCTTATAAAACATAAACCAAACGTTGGAGGTGGTCATTTCTTCATGCGCAGTGATAAACTCGGCACTCTAAAGCACCCGAGAGCGTTTTTTTCGATGCCAACCTAACCAGAGTGACGGGAGCGGCACAATTCAGAAAAAGCGCTCAGCTCGCCGAGAAAATGCGATTTAAGCAATAAAATTAAAAATGCTTATAAAACATAAACCAAACGTTGGAGGTGGTCATTTCTTCATGCACAGTGATAAACTCGGCACTCTAAAGCACCCGAGAGCGTTTTTTTCGATGCCAACCTAACCAGAGTGACGGGAGCGGCACAATTCAGAAAAAGTGCTCAGCTCGCCGAGAAAATGCGATTTAAGCAATAAAATTAAAAATGCTTATAAAACATAAACCAAACGTTGTAAATGGTCATTTCTTATTACGCAGTAATAAACTCGGCACTCTAAAGCACCCGAGAGCGTTTTTTCGATGCCAACCTAACCAGAGTGACGGGAGCGGCACAATACAGAAAAAGCGCTCAGCTCGCCGAGAAAATGCGATTTAAGCAATAAAATTAAAAATGCTTATAAAACATAAACCAAACGTTGGAGGTGGTCTTTTCTTCATGCGCAGTGATAAACTCGGCACTCTAAAGCACCCGAGAGCGTTTTTTTCCATGCCAACCTAAACAGAGTGACGGGAGCGGCACAATTCAGAAAAAGTGCTCAGCTCGCCGAGAAAATGCGATTTAAGCAATAAAATTAAAAATGCTTATAAAATATAAACCAAACGTTGTAGATGGTCATTTCTTATTACGCAGTAATAAACTCGGCACTCTAAAGCACCCGAGAGCGTTTTTTTCCATGCCAACCTAACCAGAGTGACGGGAGCGGCACAATTCAGAAAAAGTGCTCAGCTCGCCGAGAAAATGCGATTTAAGCAATAAAATTAAAAATGCTTATAAAACATAAACCAAACGTTGGAGGTGGTCATTTCTTCATGCGCAGTGATAAACTCGGCACTCTAAAGCACCCGAGAGCGTTTTTTTCGATGCCAACCTAACCAGAGTGACGGGAGCGGCACAATTCAGAAAAAGTGCTCAGCTCGCCGAGAAAATGCGATTTAAGCAATAAAATTAAAAATGCTTATAAAACATAAACCAAACGTTGGAGGTGGTCATTTCTTCATGCACAGTGATAAACTCGGCACTCTAAAGCACCCGAGAGCGTTTTTTTCCATGCCAACCTAACCAGAGTGACGGGAGCGGCACAATTCAGAAAAAGTGCTCAGCTCGCCGAGAAAATGCGATTTAAGCAATAAAATTAAAAATGCTTATAAAACATAAACCAAACGTTGGAGGTGGTCATTTCTTCATGCGCAGTGATAAACTCGGCACTCTAAAGCACCCGAGAGCGTTTTTTTCCATGCCAACCTAACCAGAGTGACGGGAGCGGCACAATTCAGAAAAAGTGCTCAGCTCGCCGAGAAAATGCGATTTAAGCAATAAAATTAAAAATGCTTATAAAACATAAACCAAACGTTGGAGGTGGTCATTTCTTCATGCACAGTGATAAACTCGGCACTCTAAAGCACCCGAGAGCGTTTTTATCGATGCCAACCTAACCAGAGTGACGGGAGCGGCACAATTCAGAAAAAGTGCTCAGCTCGCCGAGAAAATGCGATTTAAGCAATAAAATTAAAAATGCTTATAAAACCTAAACCAAACGTTGGAGGTGGTCATTTCTTCATGCGCAGTGATAAACTCGGCACTCTAAAGCACCCGAGAGCGTTTTTTTCCATGCCAACCTAAACAGAGTGACGGGAGCGGCACAATTCAGAAAAAGTGCTCAGCTCGCCGAGAAAATGCGATTTAAGCAATAAAATTAAAAATGCTTATAAAACATAAACCAAACGTTGTAGATGGTCATTTCTTATTACGCAGTAATAAACTCGGCACTCTAAAGCACCCGAGAGCGTTTTTTTCCATGCCAACCTAACCAGAGTGACGGGAGCGGCACAATTCAGAAAAAGTGCTCAGCTCGCCGAGAAAATGCGATTTAAGCAATAAAATTAAAAATGCTTATAAAACATAAACCAAACGTTGGAGGTGGTCATTTCTTCATGCGCAGTGATAAACTCGGCACTCTAAAGCACCCGAGAGCGTTTTTTTCGATGCCAACCTAACCAGAGTGACGGGAGCGGCACAATTCAGAAAAAGTGCTCAGCTCGCCGAGAAAATGCGATTTAAGCAATAAAATTAAAAATGCTTATAAAACATAAACCAAACGTTGGAGGTGGTCATTTCTTCATGCGCAGTGATAAACTCGGCACTCTAAAGCACCCGAGAGCGTTTTTTTCGATGCCAACCTAACCAGAGTGACGGGAGCGGCACAATTCAGAAAAAGTGCTCAGCTCACCGAGAAAATGCGATTTAAGCAATAAAATTAAAAATGCTTATAAAACATAAACCAAATGTTGGAGGTGGTCATTTCTTCATGCGCAGTGATAAACTCGGCACTCTAAAGCACCCGAGAGCGTTTTTTTCGATGCCAACCTAACCAGAGTGACGGGAGCGGCACAATTCAGAAAAAGTGCTCAGCTCGCCGAGAAAATGCGATTTAAGCAATAAAATTAAAAATGCTTATAAAACATAAACCAAACGTTGTAAATGGTCATTTCTTATTACGCAGTAATAAACTCGGCACTCTAAAGCACCCGAGAGCGTTTTTTTCGATGCCAACCTAACCAGAGTGACGGGAGCGGCACAATTCAGAAAAAGCGCTCAGCTCGCCGAGAAAATGCGATTTAAGCAATAAAATTAAAAATGCTTATAAAACATAAACCAAACGTTGGAGGTGGTCTTTTCTTCATGTGCAGTGATAAACTCGGCACTCTAAAGCACCCGAGAGCGTTTTTTTCCATGCCAACCTAAACAGAGTGACGGGAGCGGCACAATTCAGAAAAAGTGCTCAGCTCGCCGAGAAAATGCGATTTAAGCAATAAAATTAAAAATGCTTATAAAACATAAACCAAACGTTGTAGATGGTCATTTCTTATTACGCAGTAATAAACTCGGCACTCTAAAGCACCCGAGAGCGTTTTTTTCGATGCCAACCTAACCAGAGTGACGGGAGCGGCACAATTCAGAAAAAGTGCTCAGCTCGCCGAGAAAATGCGATTTAAGCAATAAAATTAAAAATGCTTATAAAACATAAACCAAACGTTGGAGGTGGTCATTTCTTCATGCGCAGTGATAAACTCGGCACTCTAAAGCACCCGAGAGCGTTTTTTTCGATGCCAACCTAACCAGAGTGACGGGAGCGGCACAATTCAGAAAAAGTGCTCAGCTCGCCGAGAAAATGCGATTTAAGCAATAAAATTAAAAATGCTTATAAAACATAAACCAAACGTTGTAGATGGTCATTTCTTATTACGCAGTAATAAACTCGGCACTCTAAAGCACCCGAGAGCCTTTTTTTCCATGCCAACCTAACCAGAGTGACGGGAGCGGCACAATTCAGAAAAAGTGCTCAGCTCGCCGAGAAAATGCGATTTAAGCAATAAAATTAAAAATGCTTATAAAACATAAACCAAACGTTGGAGGTGGTCATTTCTTCATGCGCAGTGATAAACTCGGCACTCTAAAGCACCCGAGAGCGTTTTTTTCCATGCCAACCTAACCAGAGTGACGGGAGCGGCACAATTCAGAAAAAGTGCTCAGCTCGCCGAGAAAATGCGATTTAAGCAATAAAATTAAAAATGCTTATAAAACATAAACCAAACGTTGGAGGTGGTCATTTCTTCATGCGCAGTGATAAACTCGGCACTCTAAAGCACCCGAGAGCGTTTTTTTCCATGCCAACCTAACCAGAGTGACGGGAGCGGCACAATTCAGAAAAAGTGCTCAGCTCGCCGAGAAAATGCGATTTAAGCAATAAAATTAAAAATGCTTATAAAACATAAACCAAACGTTGTAGATGGTCATTTCCTATTACGCAGTAATAAACTCGGCACTCTAAAGCACCCGAGAGCGTTTTTTTCCATGCCAACCTAACCAGAGTGACGGGAGCGGCACAATTCAGAAAAAGTGCTCAGCTCGCCGAGAAAATGCGATTTAAGCAATAAAATTAAAAATGCTTATAAAACATAAACCAAACGTTGGAGGTGGTCATTTCTTCATGCGCAGTGATAAACTCGGCACTCTAAAGCACCCGAGAGCGTTTTATTCGATGCCAACCTAACCAGAGTGACGGGAGCGGCACAATTCAGAAAAAGCGCTCAACTCGCCGAGAAAATGCGATTTAAGCAATAAAATTAAAAATGCTTATAAAACATAAACCAAACGTTGGAGGTGGTCATTTCTTCATGCGCGGTGATAAACTCGGCACTCTAAAGCACCCGAGAGCGTTTTTTTCCATGCCAACCTAACCAGAGTGACGGGAGCGGCACAATTCAGAAAAAGTGCTCAGCTCGCCGAGAAAATGCGATTTAAGCAATAAAATTAAAAATGCTTATAAAACATAAACCAAACGTTGGAGGTGGTCATTTCTTCATGCGCAGTGATAAACTCGGCACTCTAAAGCACCCAAGAGCGTTTTTTTCGATGCCAACCTAACCAGAGTGACGGGAGCGGCACAATTCAGAAAAAGTGCTCAGCTCGCCGAGTAAATGCGATTTAAGCAATAAAATTAAAAATGCTTATAAAACATAAACCAAACGTTGGAGGTGGTCATTTCTTCATGCGCAGTGATAAACTCGGCACTCTAAAGCACCCGAGAGCGTTTTTTTCGATGCCAACCTAACCAGAGTGACGGGAGCGGCACAATTCAGAAAAAGCGCTCAGCTCGCCGAGAAAATGCGATTTAAGCAATAAAATTAAAAATGCTTATAAAACATAAACCAAACGTTGGAGGTGGTCATTTCTTCATGCGCAGTGATAAACTCGGCACTCTAAAGCACCCGAGAGCGTTTTTTTCCATGCCAACCTAACCAGAGTGACGGGAGCGGCACAATTCAGAAAAAGCGCTCAGCTCGCCGAGAAAATGCGATTTAAGCAATAAAATTAAAAATGCTTATAAAACATAAACCAAACGTTGGAGGTGGTCATTTCTTCATGCACAGTGATAAACTCGGCACTCTAAAGCACCCGAGAGCGTTTTTTTCGATGCCAACCTAACCAGAGTGACGGGAGCGGCACAATTCAGAAAAAGTGCTCAGCTCGCCGAGAAAATGCGATTTAAGCAATAAAATTAAAAATGCTTATAAAACATAAACCAAACGTTGGAGGTGGTCATTTCTTCATGCGCAGTGATAAACTCGGCACTCTAAAGCACCCGAGAGCGTTTTTTTCGATGCCAACCTAACCAGAGTGACGGGAGCGGCACAATTCAGAAAAAGTGCTCAGCTCGCCGAGAAAATGCGATTTAAGCAATAAAATTAAAAATGCTTATAAAACATAAACCAAACGTTGGAGGTGGTCATTTCTTCATGCGCAGTGATAAACTCGGGACTCTAAAGCACCCGAGAGCGTTTTATTCGATGCCAACCTAACCAGAGTGACGGGAGCGGCACAATTCAGAAAAAGTGCTCAGCTCGCCGAGAAAATGCGATTTAAGCAATAAAATTAAAAATGCTTATAAAACATAAACCAAACGTTGGAGGTGGTCATTTCTTCATGCGCAGTGATAAACTCGGCACTCTAAAGCACCCGAGAGCGTTTTTTTCGATGCCAACCTAACCAGAGTGACGGGAGCGGCACAATTCAGAAAAAGCGCTCAGCTCGCCGAGAAAATGCGATTTAAGCAATAAAATTAAAAATGCTTATAAAACATAAACCAAACGTTGGAGGTGGTCATTTCTTCATGCGCAGTGATAAACTCGGCACTCTAAAGCACCCGAGAGCGTTTTTTTCGATGCCAACCTAACCAGAGTGACGGGAGCGGCACAATTCAGAAAAAGCGCTCAGCTCGCCGAGAAAATGCGATTTAAGCAATAAAATTAAAAATGCTTATAAAACATAAACCAAACGTTGGAGGTGGTCATTTCTTCATGCGCAGTGATAAACTCGGCACTCTAAAGCACCCGAGAGCGTTTTTTTCGATGCCAACCTAACCAGAGTGACGGGAGCGGCACAATTCAGAAAAAGTGCTCAGCTCGCCGAGAAAATGCGATTTAAGCAATAAAATTAAAAATGCTTATAAAACATAAACCAAACGTTGGAGGTGGTCATTTCTTCATGCGCAGTGATAAACTCGGCACTCTAAAGCACCCGAGAGCGTTTTTTTCGATGCCAACCTAACCAGAGTGACGGGAGCGGCACAATTCAGAAAAAGCGCTCAGCTCGCCGAGAAAATGCGATTTAAGCAATAAAATTAAAAATGCTTATAAAACATAAACCAAACGTTGGAGGTGGTCATTTCTTCATGCACAGTGATAAACTCGGCACTCTAAAGCACCCGAGAGCGTTTTTTTCGATGCCAACCTAACCAGAGTGACGGGAGCGGCACAATTCAGAAAAAGTGCTCAGCTCGCCGAGAAAATGCGATTTAAGCAATAAAATTAAAAATGCTTATAAAACATAAACCAAACGTTGGAGGTGGTCATTTCTTCATGCGCAGTGATAAACTCGGCACTCTAAAGCACCCGAGAGCGTTTTTTTCGATGACAACCTAACCAGAGTGACGGGAGCGGCACAATTCAGAAAAAGTGCTCAGCTCGCCGAGAAAATGCGATTTAAGCAATAAAATTTAAAATGCTTATAAAACATAAACCAAACGTTGTAGATGGTCATTTCTTATTACCCAGTAATAAACTCGGCACTCTAAAGCACCCGAGAGCGTTTTTTTCCATGCCAACCTAACCAGAGTGACGGGAGCGGCACAATTCAGAAAAAGTGCTCAGCTCGCCGAGAAAATGCGATTTAAGCAATAAAATTAAAAATGCTTATAAAACATAAACCAAACGTTGGAGGTGGTCATTTCTTCATGCGCAGTGATAAACTCGGCACTCTAAAGCACCCAAGAGCGTTTTTTTTCGATGCCAACCTAACCAGAGTGACGGGAGCGGCACAATTCAGAAAAAGCGCTCAGCTCGCCGAGAAAATGCGATTTAAGCAATAAAATTAAAAATGCTTATAAAACATAAACCAAACGTTGGAGGTGGTCATTTCTTCATGCGCGGTGATAAACTCGGCACTCTAAAGCACCCGAGAGCGTTTTTTTCGATGCCAACCTAACCAGAGTGACGGGAGCGGCACAATTCAGAAAAAGCGCTCAGCTCGCCGAGAAAATGCGATTTAAGCAATAAAATTAAAAATGCTTATAAAACATAAACCAAACGTTGGAGGTGGTCTTTTCTTCATGCGCAGTGATAAACTCGGCACTCTAAAGCACCCGAGAGCGTTTTTTTCCATGCCAACCTAAACAGAGTGACGGGAGCGGCACAATTCAGAAAAAGTGCTCAGCTCGCCGAGAAAATGCGATTTAAGCAATAAAATTAGAAATGCTTATAAAACATAAACCAAACGTTGGAGGTGGCCATTTCTTCATGCGCAGTGATAAACTCGGCACTCTAAAGCACCCGAGAGCGTTTTTTTCCATGCCAACCTAACCAGAGTGACGGGAGCGGCACAATTCAGAAAAAGTGCTCAGCTCGCCGAGAAAATGCGATTTAAGCAATAAAATTAAAAATGCTTATAAAACATAAACCAAACGTTGGAGGTGGCCATTTCTTCATGCGCAGTGATAAACTCGGCACTCTAAAGCACCCGAGAGCGTTTTTTTCCATGCCTAACCAGAGTGACGGGAGCGGCACAATTCAGAAAAAGTGCTCAGCTCGCCGAGAAAATGCGATTTAAGCAATTAAATTAAAAATGCTTATAAAACATAAACCAAACGTTGGAGGTGGTCATTTCTTCATGCGCAGTGATAAACTCGGCACTCTAAAGCACCCGAGAGCGTTTTTTTCCATGCCAACCTAACCAGAGTGACAGGAGCGGCACAATTCAGAAAAAGTGCTCAGCTCGCCGAGAAAATGCGATTTAAGCAATAAAATTAAAAATGCTTATAAAACATAAACCAAACGTTGGAGGTGGTCTTTTCTTCATGCGCAGTGATAAACTCGGCACTCTAAAGCACCCGAGAGCGTTTTTTTCCATGCCAACCTAAACAGAGTGACGGGAGCGGCACAATTCAGAAAAAGTGCTCAGCTCGCCGAGAAAATGCGATTTAAGCAATAAAATTAAAAATGCTTATAAAACATAAACCAAACGTTGTAGATGGTCATTTCTTATTACGCAGTAATAAACTCGGCACTCTAAAGCACCCGAGAGCGTTTTTTTCCATGCCAACCTAACCAGAGTGACGGGAGCGGCACAATTCAGAAAAAGTGCTCAGCTCGCCGAGAAAATGCGATTTAAGCAATAAAATTAAAAATGCTTATAAAACATAAACCAAACGTTGGAGGTGGTCATTTCTTCATGCACAGTGATAAACTCGGCACTCTAAAGCACCCGAGAGCGTTTTTTTCCATGCCAACCTAACCAGAGTGACGGGAGCGGCACAATTCAGAAAAAGTGCTCAGCTCGCCGAGAAAATGCGATTTAAGCAATAAAATTAAAAATGCTTATAAAACATAAACCAAACGTTGGAGGTGGTCATTTCTTCATGCGCAGTGATAAACTCGGCACTCTAAAGCACCCGAGAGCGTTTTTTTCGATGCCAACCTAACCAGAGTGACGGGAGCGGCACAATTCAGAAAAAGTGCTCAGCTCGCCGAGAAAATGCGATTTAAGCAATAAAATTAAAAATGCTTATAAAACATAAACCAAACGTTGGAGGTGGTCATTTCTTCATGCGCAGTGATAAACTCGGCACTCTAAAGCACCCGAGAGCGTTTTTTTCCATGCCAACCTAACCAGAGTGACGGGAGCGGCACAATTCAGAAAAAGTGCTCAGCTCGCCGAGAAAATGCGATTTAAGCAATAAAATTAAAAATGCTTATAAAACATAAACCAAACGTTGGAGGTGGTCATTTCTTCATGCGCAGTGATAAACTCGGCACTCTAAAGCACCCGAGAGCGTTTTTTTCCATGCCAACCTAACCAGAGTGACGGGAGCGGCACAATTCAGAAAAAGTGCTCAGCTCGCCGAGAAAATGCGATTTAAGCAATAAAATTAAAAATGCTTATAAAACATAAACCAAACGTTGTAGATGGTCATTTCTTATTACGCAGTAATAAACTCGGCACTCTAAAGCACCCGAGAGCGTTTTTTTCCATGCCAACCTAACCAGAGTGACGGGAGCGGCACAATTCAGAAAAAGTGCTCAGCTCGCCGAGAAAATGCGATTTAAGCAATAAAATTAAAAATGCTTATAAAACATAAACCAAACGTTGGAGGTGGTCATTTCTTCATGCGCAGTGATAAACTCGGCACTCTAAAGCACCCGAGAGCGTTTTATTCGATGCCAACCTAACCAGAGTGACGGGAGCGGCACAATTCAGAAAAAGTGCTCAGCTCGCCGAGAAAATGCGATTTAAGCAATAAAATTAAAAATGCTTATAAAACATAAACCAAACGTTGGAGGTGGTCATTTCTTCATGCGCAGTGATAAACTCGGCACTCTAAAGCACCCGAGAGCGTTTTTTTCCATGCCAACCTAACCAGAGTGACGGGAGCGGCACAATTCAGAAAAAGTGCTCAGCTCGCCGAGAAAATGCGATTTAAGCAATAAAATTAAAAATGCTTATAAAACATAAACCAAACGTTGTAGATGGTCATTTCTTATTACGCAGTAATAAACTCGGCACTCTAAAGCACCCGAGAGCGTTTTTTTCCATGCCAACCTAACCAGAGTGACGGGAGCGGCACAATTCAGAAAAAGTGCTCAGCTCGCCGAGAAAATGCGATTTAAGCAATAAAATTAAAAATGCTTATAAAACATAAACCAAACGTTGGAGGTGGTCATTTCTTCATGCGCAGTGATAAACTCGGCACTCTAAAGCACCCGAGAGCGTTTTTTTCGATGCCAACCTAACCAGAGTGACGGGAGCGGCACAATTCAGAAAAAGTGCTCAGCTCGCCGAGTAAATGCGATTTAAGCAATAAAATTAAAAATGCTTATAAAACATAAACCAAACGTTGGAGGTGGTCATTTCTTCATGCGCAGTGATAAACTCGGCACTCTAAAGCACCCGAGAGCGTTTTTTTCGATGCCAACCTAACCAGAGTGACGGGAGCGGCACAATTCAGAAAAAGCGCTCAGCTCGCCGAGAAAATGCGATTTAAGCAATAAAATTAAAAATGCTTATAAAACATAAACCAAACGTTGGAGGTGGTCATTTCTTCATGCGCAGTGATAAACTCGGCACTCTAAAGCACCCGAGAGCGTTTTTTTCCATGCCAACCTAACCAGAGTGACGGGAGCGGCACAATTCAGAAAAAGCGCTCAGCTCGCCGAGAAAATGCGATTTAAGCAATAAAATTAAAAATGCTTATAAAACATAAACCAAACGTTGGAGGTGGTCATTTCTTCATGCACAGTGATAAACTCGGCACTCTAAAGCACCCGAGAGCGTTTTTTTCGATGCCAACCTAACCAGAGTGACGGGAGCGGCACAATTCAGAAAAAGTGCTCAGCTCGCCGAGAAAATGCGATTTAAGCAATAAAATTAAAAATGCTTATAAAACATAAACCAAACGTTGGAGGTGGTCATTTCTTCATGCGCAGTGATAAACTCGGCACTCTAAAGCACCCGAGAGCGTTTTATTTGATGCCAACCTAACCAGAGTGACGGGAGCGGCACAATTCAGAAAAAGTGCTCAGCTCGCCGAGAAAATGCGATTTAAGCAATAAAATTAAAAATGCTTATAAAACATAAACCAAACGTTGGAGGTGGTCATTTCTTCATGCGCAGTGATAAACTCGGCACTCTAAAGCACCCGAGAGCGTTTTTTTCGATGCCAACCTAACCAGAGTGACGGGAGCGGCACAATTCAGAAAAAGCGCTCAGCTCGCCGAGAAAATGCGATTTAAGCAATAAAATTAAAAATGCTTATAAAACATAAACCAAACGTTGGAGGTGGTCATTTCTTCATGCACAGTGATAAACTCGGCACTCTAAAGCACCCGAGAGCGTTTTTTTCGATGCCAACCTAACCAGAGTGACGGGAGCGGCACAATTCAGAAAAAGTGCTCAGCTCGCCGAGAAAATGCGATTTAAGCAATAAAATTAAAAATGCTTATAAAACATAAACCAAACGTTGTAAATGGTCATTTCTTATTACGCAGTAATAAACTCGGCACTCTAAAGCACCCGAGAGCGTTTTTTCGATGCCAACCTAACCAGAGTGACGGGAGCGGCACAATACAGAAAAAGCGCTCAGCTCGCCGAGAAAATGCGATTTAAGCAATAAAATTAAAAATGCTTATAAAACATAAACCAAACGTTGGAGGTGGTCTTTTCTTCATGCGCAGTGATAAACTCGGCACTCTAAAGCACCCGAGAGCGTTTTTTTCCATGCCAACCTAAACAGAGTGACGGGAGCGGCACAATTCAGAAAAAGTGCTCAGCTCGCCGAGAAAATGCGATTTAAGCAATAAAATTAAAAATGCTTATAAAATATAAACCAAACGTTGTAGATGGTCATTTCTTATTACGCAGTAATAAACTCGGCACTCTAAAGCACCCGAGAGCGTTTTTTTCCATGCCAACCTAACCAGAGTGACGGGAGCGGCACAATTCAGAAAAAGTGCTCAGCTCGCCGAGAAAATGCGATTTAAGCAATAAAATTAAAAATGCTTATAAAACATAAACCAAACGTTGGAGGTGGTCATTTCTTCATGCGCAGTGATAAACTCGGCACTCTAAAGCACCCGAGAGCGTTTTTTTCGATGCCAACCTAACCAGAGTGACGGGAGCGGCACAATTCAGAAAAAGTGCTCAGCTCGCCGAGAAAATGCGATTTAAGCAATAAAATTAAAAATGCTTATAAAACATAAACCAAACGTTGGAGGTGGTCATTTCTTCATGCACAGTGATAAACTCGGCACTCTAAAGCACCCGAGAGCGTTTTTTTCCATGCCAACCTAACCAGAGTGACGGGAGCGGCACAATTCAGAAAAAGTGCTCAGCTCGCCGAGAAAATGCGATTTAAGCAATAAAATTAAAAATGCTTATAAAACATAAACCAAACGTTGGAGGTGGTCATTTCTTCATGCGCAGTGATAAACTCGGCACTCTAAAGCACCCGAGAGCGTTTTTTTCCATGCCAACCTAACCAGAGTGACGGGAGCGGCACAATTCAGAAAAAGTGCTCAGCTCGCCGAGAAAATGCGATTTAAGCAATAAAATTAAAAATGCTTATAAAACATAAACCAAACGTTGGAGGTGGTCATTTCTTCATGCACAGTGATAAACTCGGCACTCTAAAGCACCCGAGAGCGTTTTTATCGATGCCAACCTAACCAGAGTGACGGGAGCGGCACAATTCAGAAAAAGTGCTCAGCTCGCCGAGAAAATGCGATTTAAGCAATAAAATTAAAAATGCTTATAAAACCTAAACCAAACGTTGGAGGTGGTCATTTCTTCATGCGCAGTGATAAACTCGGCACTCTAAAGCACCCGAGAGCGTTTTTTTCCATGCCAACCTAAACAGAGTGACGGGAGCGGCACAATTCAGAAAAAGTGCTCAGCTCGCCGAGAAAATGCGATTTAAGCAATAAAATTAAAAATGCTTATAAAACATAAACCAAACGTTGTAGATGGTCATTTCTTATTACGCAGTAATAAACTCGGCACTCTAAAGCACCCGAGAGCGTTTTTTTCCATGCCAACCTAACCAGAGTGACGGGAGCGGCACAATTCAGAAAAAGTGCTCAGCTCGCCGAGAAAATGCGATTTAAGCAATAAAATTAAAAATGCTTATAAAACATAAACCAAACGTTGGAGGTGGTCATTTCTTCATGCGCAGTGATAAACTCGGCACTCTAAAGCACCCGAGAGCGTTTTTTTCGATGCCAACCTAACCAGAGTGACGGGAGCGGCACAATTCAGAAAAAGTGCTCAGCTCGCCGAGAAAATGCGATTTAAGCAATAAAATTAAAAATGCTTATAAAACATAAACCAAACGTTGGAGGTGGTCATTTCTTCATGCGCAGTGATAAACTCGGCACTCTAAAGCACCCGAGAGCGTTTTTTTCGATGCCAACCTAACCAGAGTGACGGGAGCGGCACAATTCAGAAAAAGTGCTCAGCTCACCGAGAAAATGCGATTTAAGCAATAAAATTAAAAATGCTTATAAAACATAAACCAAATGTTGGAGGTGGTCATTTCTTCATGCGCAGTGATAAACTCGGCACTCTAAAGCACCCGAGAGCGTTTTTTTCGATGCCAACCTAACCAGAGTGACGGGAGCGGCACAATTCAGAAAAAGTGCTCAGCTCGCCGAGAAAATGCGATTTAAGCAATAAAATTAAAAATGCTTATAAAACATAAACCAAACGTTGTAAATGGTCATTTCTTATTACGCAGTAATAAACTCGGCACTCTAAAGCACCCGAGAGCGTTTTTTTCGATGCCAACCTAACCAGAGTGACGGGAGCGGCACAATTCAGAAAAAGCGCTCAGCTCGCCGAGAAAATGCGATTTAAGCAATAAAATTAAAAATGCTTATAAAACATAAACCAAACGTTGGAGGTGGTCTTTTCTTCATGTGCAGTGATAAACTCGGCACTCTAAAGCACCCGAGAGCGTTTTTTTCCATGCCAACCTAAACAGAGTGACGGGAGCGGCACAATTCAGAAAAAGTGCTCAGCTCGCCGAGAAAATGCGATTTAAGCAATAAAATTAAAAATGCTTATAAAACATAAACCAAACGTTGTAGATGGTCATTTCTTATTACGCAGTAATAAACTCGGCACTCTAAAGCACCCGAGAGCGTTTTTTTCGATGCCAACCTAACCAGAGTGACGGGAGCGGCACAATTCAGAAAAAGTGCTCAGCTCGCCGAGAAAATGCGATTTAAGCAATAAAATTAAAAATGCTTATAAAACATAAACCAAACGTTGGAGGTGGTCATTTCTTCATGCGCAGTGATAAACTCGGCACTCTAAAGCACCCGAGAGCGTTTTTTTCGATGCCAACCTAACCAGAGTGACGGGAGCGGCACAATTCAGAAAAAGTGCTCAGCTCGCCGAGAAAATGCGATTTAAGCAATAAAATTAAAAATGCTTATAAAACATAAACCAAACGTTGTAGATGGTCATTTCTTATTACGCAGTAATAAACTCGGCACTCTAAAGCACCCGAGAGCCTTTTTTTCCATGCCAACCTAACCAGAGTGACGGGAGCGGCACAATTCAGAAAAAGTGCTCAGCTCGCCGAGAAAATGCGATTTAAGCAATAAAATTAAAAATGCTTATAAAACATAAACCAAACGTTGGAGGTGGTCATTTCTTCATGCGCAGTGATAAACTCGGCACTCTAAAGCACCCGAGAGCGTTTTATTCGATGCCAACCTAACCAGAGTGACGGGAGCGGCACAATTCAGAAAAAGCGCTCAGCTCGCCGAGAAAATGCGATTTAAGCAATAAAATTAAAAATGCTTATAAAACATAAACCAAACGTTGGAGGTGGTCATTTCTTCATGCACAGTGATAAACTCGGCACTCTAAAGCACCCGAGAGCGTTTTTTTCGATGCCAACCTAACCAGAGTGACGGGAGCGGCACAATTCAGAAAAAGTGCTCAGCTCGCCGAGAAAATGCGATTTAAGCAATAAAATTAAAAATGCTTATAAAACATAAACCAAACGTTGGAGGTGGTCATTTCTTCATGCGCAGTGATAAACTCGGCACTCTAAAGCACCCGAGAGCGTTTTTTTCGATGCCAACCTAACCAGAGTGACGGGAGCGGCACAATTCAGAAAAAGCGCTCAGCTCGCCGAGAAAATGCGATTTAAGCAATAAAATTAAAAATGCTTATAAAACATAAACCAAACGTTGGAGGTGGTCATTTCTTCATGCGCAGTGATAAACTCGGCACTCTAAAGCACCCGAGAGCGTTTTTTTCCATGCCAACCTAACCAGAGTGACGGGAGCGGCACAATTCAGAAAAAGCGCTCAGCTCGCCGAGAAAATGCGATTTAAGCAATAAAATTAAAAATGCTTATAAAACATAAACCAAACGTTGGAGGTGGTCATTTCTTCATGCACAGTGATAAACTCGGCACTCTAAAGCACCCGAGAGTGTTTTTTTCGATGCCAACCTAACCAGAGTGACGGGAGCGGCACAATTCAGAAAAAGTGCTCAGCTCGCCGAGAAAATGCGATTTAAGCAATAAAATTAAAAATGCTTATAAAACATAAACCAAACGTTGGAGGTGGTCATTTCTTCATGCGCAGTGATAAACTCGGCACTCTAAAGCACCCGAGAGCGTTTTTTTCGATGCCAACCTAACCAGAGTGACGGGAGCGGCACAATTCAGAAAAAGTGCTCAGCTCGCCGAGAAAATGCGATTTAAGCAATAAAATTAAAAATGCTTATAAAACATAAACCAAACGTTGGAGGTGGTCATTTCTTCATGCGCAGTGATAAACTCGGGACTCTAAAGCACCCGAGAGCGTTTTATTCGATGCCAACCTAACCAGAGTGACGGGAGCGGCACAATTCAGAAAAAGTGCTCAGCTCGCCGAGAAAATGCGATTTAAGCAATAAAATTAAAAATGCTTATAAAACATAAACCAAACGTTGGAGGTGGTCATTTCTTCATGCGCAGTGATAAACTCGGCACTCTAAAGCACCCGAGAGCGTTTTTTTCGATGCCAACCTAACCAGAGTGACGGGAGCGGCACAATTCAGAAAAAGCGCTCAGCTCGCCGAGAAAATGCGATTTAAGCAATAAAATTAAAAATGCTTATAAAACATAAACCAAACGTTGGAGGTGGTCATTTCTTCATGCGCGGTGATAAACTCGGCACTCTAAAGCACCCGAGAGCGTTTTTTTCGATGCCAACCTAACCAGAGTGACGGGAGCGGCACAATTCAGAAAAAGTGCTCAGCTCGCCGAGAAAATGCGATTTAAGCAATAAAATTAAAAATGCTTATAAAACATAAACCAAACGTTGGAGGTGGTCATTTCTTCATGCGCAGTGATAAACTCGGCACTCTAAAGCACCCGAGAGCGTTTTTTTCGATGCCAACCTAACCAGAGT
Organism: Syngnathus typhle; assembly: GCF_033458585.1. Taxonomy (NCBI): domain Eukaryota; kingdom Metazoa; phylum Chordata; class Actinopteri; order Syngnathiformes; family Syngnathidae; genus Syngnathus; species Syngnathus typhle. The sequence goes on from NW_026872038.1 coordinate 133,295, forward strand.
GACGGGAGCGGCACAATTCAGAAAAAGTGCTCAGCTCGCCGAGAAAATGCGATTTAAGCAATAAAATTAAAAATGCTTATAAAACATAAACCAAACGTTGGAGGTGGTCATTTCTTCATGCGCAGTGATAAACTCGGCACTCTAAAGCACCCGAGAGCGTTTTTTTCGATGCCAACCTAACCAGAGTGACGGGAGCGGCACAATTCAGAAAAAGTGCTCAGCTCGCCGAGAAAATGCGATTTAAGCAATAAAATTAAAAATGCTTATAAAACATAAACCAAACGTTGGAGGTGGTCATTTCTTCATGCGCAGTGATAAACTCGGCACTCTAAAGCACCCGAGAGCGTTTTTTTCGATGCCAACCTAACCAGAGTGACGGGAGCGGCACAATTCAGAAAAAGCGCTCAGCTCGCCGAGAAAATGCGATTTAAGCAATAAAATTAAAAATGCTTATAAAACATAAACCAAACGTTGGAGGTGGTCATTTCTTCATGCGCAGTGATAAACTCGGCACTCTAAAGCACCCGAGAGCGTTTTTTTCCATGCCAACCTAACCAGAGTGACGGGAGCGGCACAATTCAGAAAAAGTGCTCAGCTCGCCGAGAAAATGCGATTTAAGCAATAAAATTAAAAATGCTTATAAAACATAAACCAAACGTTGGAGGTGGTCATTTCTTAATGCGCAGTAATAAACTCGGCACTCTAAAGCACCCGAGAGCGTTTTTTTCGATACCAACCTAACCAGAGTGACGGGAGCGGCACAATTCAGAAAAAGTGCTCAGCTCGCCGAGAAAATGCGATTTAAGCAATAAAATTAAAAATGCTTATAAAACATAAACCAAACGTTGGAGGTGGTCATTTCTTCATGCGCAGTGATAAACTCGGCACTCTAAAGCACCCGAGAGCGTTTTTTTCGATGCCAACCTAACCAGAGTGACGGGAGCGGCACAATTCAGAAAAAGTGCTCAGCTCGCCGAGAAAATGCAATTTAAGCAATAAAATTTAAAATGCTTATAAAACATAAACCAAACGTTGTAGATGGTCATTTCTTATTACGCAGTAATAAACTCGGCACTCTAAAGCACCCGAGAGCGTTTTTTTCCATGCCAACCTAACCAGAGTGACGGGAGCGGCACAATTCAGAAAAAGTTCTCAGCTCGCCGAGAAAATGCGATTTAAGCAATAAAATTAAAAATGCTTATAAAACATAAACCAAACGTTGGAGGTGGTCATTTCTTCATGCGCAGTGATAAACTCGGCACTCTAAAGCACCCGAGAGCGTTTTATTCGATGCCAACCTAACCAGAGTGACGGGAGCGGCACAATTCAGAAAAAGCGCTCAGCTCGCCGAGAAAATGCGATTTAAGCAATAAAATTAAAAATGCTTATAAAACATAAACCAAACGTTGGAGGTGGTCATTTCTTCATGCGCGGTGATAAACTCGGCACTCTAAAGCACCCGAGAGCGTTTTTTTCCATGCCAACCTAACCAGAGTGACGGGAGCGGCACAATTCAGAAAAAGTGCTCAGCTCGCCGAGAAAATGCGATTTAAGCAATAAAATTAAAAATGCTTATAAAACATAAACCAAACGTTGGAGGTGGTCATTTCTTCATGCGCAGTGATAAACTCGGCACTCTAAAGCACCCGAGAGCGTTTTTTTCGATGCCAACCTAACCAGAGTGACGGGAGCGGCACAATTCAGAAAAAGTGCTCAGCTCGCCGAGTAAATGCGATTTAAGCAATAAAATTAAAAATGCTTATAAAACATAAACCAAACGTTGGAGGTGGTCATTTCTTCATGCGCAGTGATAAACTCGGCACTCTAAAGCACCCGAGAGCGTTTTTTTCGATGCCAACCTAACCAGAGTGACGGGAGCGGCACAATTCAGAAAAAGCGCTCAGCTCGCCGAGAAAATGCGATTTAAGCAATAAAATTAAAAATGCTTATAAAACATAAACCAAACGTTGGAGGTGGTCATTTCTTCATGCGCAGTGATAAACTCGGCACTCTAAAGCACCCGAGAGCGTTTTTTTCCATGCCAACCTAACCAGAGTGACGGGAGCGGCACAATTCAGAAAAAGTGCTCAGCTCGCCGAGAAAATGCGATTTAAGCAATAAAATTAAAAATGCTTATAAAACATAAACCAAACGTTGGAGGTGGTCATTTCTTCATGCGCAGTGATAAACTCGGGACTCTAAAGCACCCGAGAGCGTTTTATTCGATGCCAACCTAACCAGAGTGACGGGAGCGGCACAATTCAGAAAAAGTGCTCAGCTCGCCGAGAAAATGCGATTTAAGCAATAAAATTAAAAATGCTTATAAAACATAAACCAAACGTTGGAGGTGGTCATTTCTTCATGCGCAGTGATAAACTCGGCACTCTAAAGCACCCGAGAGCGTTTTTTTCGATGCCAACCTAACCAGAGTGACGGGAGCGGCACAATTCAGAAAAAGCGCTCAGCTCGCCGAGAAAATGCGATTTAAGCAATAAAATTAAAAATGCTTATAAAACATAAACCAAACGTTGGAGGTGGTCATTTCTTCATGCGCAGTGATAAACTCGGCACTCTAAAGCACCCGAGAGCGTTTTTTTCGATGCCAACCTAACCAGAGTGACGGGAGCGGCACAATTCAGAAAAAGCGCTCAGCTCGCCGAGAAAATGCGATTTAAGCAATAAAATTAAAAATGCTTATAAAACATAAACCAAACGTTGGAGGTGGTCATTTCTTCATGCGCAGTGATAAACTCGGCACTCTAAAGCACCCGAGAGCGTTTTTTTCGATGCCAACCTAACCAGAGTGACGGGAGCGGCACAATTCAGAAAAAGTGCTCAGCTCGCCGAGAAAATGCGATTTAAGCAATAAAATTAAAAATGCTTATAAAACATAAACCAAACGTTGGAGGTGGTCATTTCTTCATGCGCAGTGATAAACTCGGCACTCTAAAGCACCCGAGAGCGTTTTTTTCGATGCCAACCTAACCAGAGTGACGGGAGCGGCACAATTCAGAAAAAGCGCTCAGCTCGCCGAGAAAATGCAATTTAAGCAATAAAATTAAAAATGCTTATAAAACATAAACCAAACGTTGGAGGTGGTCATTTCTTCATGCGCAGTGATAAACTCGGCACTCTAAAGCACCCGAGAGCGTTTTTTTCGATGCCAACCTAACCAGAGTGACGGGAGCGGCACAATTCAGAAAAAGCGCTCAGCTCGCCGAGAAAATGCGATTTAAGCAATAAAATTAAAAATGCTTATAAAACATAAACCAAACGTTGGAGGTGGTCATTTCTTCATGCGCAGTGATAAACTCGGCACTCTAAAGCACCCGAGAGCGTTTTTTTCGATGCCAACCTAACCAGAGTGACGGGAGCGGCACAATTCAGAAAAAGCGCTCAGCTCGCCGAGAAAATGCGATTTAAGCAATAAAATTAAAAATGCTTATAAAACATAAACCAAACGTTGGAGGTGGTCATTTCTTCATGCACAGTGATAAACTCGGCACTCTAAAGCACCCGAGAGCGTTTTTTTCGATGCCAACCTAACCAGAGTGACGGGAGCGGCACAATTCAGAAAAAGTGCTCAGCTCGCCGAGAAAATGCGATTTAAGCAATAAAATTAAAAATGCTTATAAAACATAAACCAAACGTTGTAAATGGTCATTTCTTATTACGCAGTAATAAACTCGGCACTCTAAAGCACCCGAGAGCGTTTTTTTCGATGCCAACCTAACCAGAGTGACGGGAGCGGCACAATTCAGAAAAAGCGCTCAGCTCGCCGAGAAAATGCGATTTAAGCAATAAAATTAAAAATGCTTATAAAACATAAACCAAACGTTGGAGGTGGTCTTTTCTTCACGTGCAGTGATAAACTCGGCACTCTAAAGCACCCGAGAGCGTTTTTTTCCATGCCAACCTAAACAGAGTGACGGGAGCGGCACAATTCAGAAAAAGTGCTCAGCTCGCCGAGAAAATGCGATTTAAGCAATAAAATTAAAAATGCTTATAAAACATAAACCAAACGTTGTAGATGGTCATTTCTTATTACGCAGTAATAAACTCGGCACTCTAAAGCACCCGAGAGCGTTTTTTTCCATGCCAACCTAACCAGAGTGACGGGAGCGGCACAATTCAGAAAAAGTGCTCAGCTCGCCGAGAAAATGCGATTTAAGCAATAAAATTAAAAATGCTTATAAAACATAAACCAAACGTTGGAGGTGGTCATTTCTTCATGCGCAGTGATAAACTCGGCACTCTAAAGCACCCGAGAGCGTTTTTTTCGATGCCAACCTAACCAGAGTGACGGGAGCGGCACAATTCAGAAAAAGTGCTCAGCTCGCCGAGAAAATGCGATTTAAGCAATAAAATTAAAAATGCTTATAAAACATAAACCAAACGTTGGAGGTGGTCATTTCTTCATGCGCAGTGATAAACTCGGCACTCTAAAGCACCCGAGAGCGTTTTTTTCGATGCCAACCTAACCAGAGTGACGGGAGCGGCACAATTCAGAAAAAGTGCTCAGCTCGCCGAGAAAATGCGATTTAAGCAATAAAATTAAAAATGCTTATAAAACATAAACCAAACGTTGGAGGTGGTCATTTCTTCATGCGCAGTGATAAACTCGGCACTCTAAAGCACCCGAGAGCGTTTTTTTCGATGCCAACCTAACCAGAGTGACGGGAGCGGCACAATTCAGAAAAAGTGCTCAGCTCGCCGAGAAAATGCGATTTAAGCAATAAAATTAAAAATGCTTATAAAACATAAACCAAACGTTGTAAATGGTCATTTCTTATTACGCAGTAATAAACTCGGCACTCTAAAGCACCCGAGAGCGTTTTTTTCGATGCCAACCTAACCAGAGTGACGGGAGCGGCACAATTCAGAAAAAGCGCTCAGCTCGCCGAGAAAATGCGATTTAAGCAATAAAATTAAAAATGCTTATAAAACATAAACCAAACGTTGGAGGTGGTCTTTTCTTCATGTGCAGTGATAAACTCGGCACTCTAAAGCACCCGAGAGCGTTTTTTTCCATGCCAACCTAAACAGAGTGACGGGAGCGGCACAATTCAGAAAAAGTGCTCAGCTCGCCGAGAAAATGCGATTTAAGCAATAAAATTAAAAATGCTTATAAAACATAAACCAAACGTTGTAGATGGTCATTTCTTATTACGCAGTAATAAACTCGGCACTCTAAAGCACCCGAGAGCGTTTTTTTCCATGCCAACCTAACCAGAGTGACGGGAGCGGCACAATTCAGAAAAAGTGCTCAGCTCGCCGAGAAAATGCGATTTAAGCAATAAAATTAAAAATGCTTATAAAACATAAACCAAACGTTGGAGGTGGTCATTTCTTCATGCGCAGTGATAAACTCGGCACTCTAAAGCACCCGAGAGCGTTTTTTTCGATGCCAACCTAACCAGAGTGACGGGAGCGGCACAATTCAGAAAAAGTGCTCAGCTCGCCGAGAAAATGCGATTTAAGCAATAAAATTAAAAATGCTTATAAAACATAAACCAAACGTTGGAGGTGGTCATTTCTTCATGCACAGTGATAAACTCGGCACTCTAAAGCACCCGAGAGCGTTTTTTTCCATGCCAACCTAACCAGAGTGACGGGAGCGGCACAATTCAGAAAAAGTGCTCAGCTCGCCGAGAAAATGCGATTTAAGCAATAAAATTAAAAATGCTTATAAAACATAAACCAAACGTTGGAGGTGGTCATTTCTTCATGCGCAGTGATAAACTCGGCACTCTAAAGCACCCGAGAGCGTTTTTTTCCATGCCAACCTAACCAGAGTGACGGGAGCGGCACAATTCAGAAAAAGTGCTCAGCTCGCCGAGAAAATGCGATTTAAGCAATAAAATTAAAAATGCTTATAAAACATAAACCAAACGTTGGAGGTGGTCATTTCTTCATGCACAGTGATAAACTCGGCACTCTAAAGCACCCGAGAGCGTTTTTTTCGATGCCAACCTAACCAGAGTGACGGGAGCGGCACAATTCAGAAAAAGTGCTCAGCTCGCCGAGAAAATGCGATTTAAGCAATAAAATTAAAAATGCTTATAAAACCTAAACCAAACGTTGGAGGTGGTCATTTCTTCATGCGCAGTGATAAACTCGGCACTCTAAAGCACCCGAGAGCGTTTTTTTGGATGCCAACCTAACCAGAGTGACGGGAGCGGCACAATTCAGAAAAAGTGCTCAGCTCGCCGAGAAAATGCGATTTAAGCAATAAAATTAAAAATGCTTATAAAACATAAACCAAACGTTGGAGGTGGTCATTTCTTCATGCGCAGTGATAAACTCGGCACTCTAAAGCACCCGAGAGCGTTTTATTCGATGCCAACCTAACCAGAGTGACGGGAGCGGCACAATTCAGAAAAAGTGCTCAGCTCGCCGAGAAAATGCGATTTAAGCAATAAAATTAAAAATGCTTATAAAACATAAACCAAACGTTGGAGGTGGTCATTTCTTCATGCGCAGTGATAAACTCGGCACTCTAAAGCACCCGAGAGCGTTTTTTTCGATGCCAACCTAACCAGAGTGACGGGAGCGGCACAATTCAGAAAAAGTGCTCAGCTCGCCGAGAAAATGCGATTTAAGCAATAAAATTAAAAATGCTTATAAAACATAAACCAAACGTTGGAGTTGGTCATTTCTTCATGCGCAGTGATAAACTCGGCACTCTAAAGCACCCGAGAGCGTTTTTTTCGATGCCAACCTAACCAGAGTGACGGGAGCGGCACAATTCAGAAAAAGTGCTCAGCTCGCCGAGAAAATGCGATTTAAGCAATAAAATTAAAAATGCTTATAAAACATAAACCAAACGTTGGAGGTGGTCATTTCTTCATGCGCAGTGATAAACTCGGCACTCTAAAGCACCCAAGAGCGTTTTTTTCGATGCCAACCTAACCAGAGTGACGGGAGCGGCACAATTCAGAAAAAGCGCTCAGCTCGCCGAGAAAATGCGATTTAAGCAATAAAATTAAAAATGCTTATAAAACATAAACCAAACGTTGGAGGTGGTCATTTCTTCATGCACAGTGATAAACTCGGCACTCTAAAGCACCCGAGAGCGTTTTTTTCGATGCCAACCTAACCAGAGTGACGGGAGCGGCACAATTCAGAAAAAGTGCTCAGCTCGCCGAGAAAATGCGATTTAAGCAATAAAATTAAAAATGCTTATAAAACATAAACCAAACGTTGTAGATGGTCATTTCTTATTACGCAGTAATAAACTCGGCACTCTAAAGCACCCGAGAGCGTTTTTTTCGATGCCAACCTAACCAGAGTGACGGGAGCGGCACAATTCAGAAAAAGCGCTCAGCTCGCCGAGAAAATGCGATTTAAGCAATAAAATTAAAAATGCTTATAAAACATAAACCAAACGTTGGAGGTGGTCATTTCTTCATGCACAGTGATAAACTCGGCACTCTAAAGCACCCGAGAGCGTTTTTTTCGATGCCAACCTAACCAGAGTGACGGGAGCGGCACAATTCAGAAAAAGTGCTCAGCTCGCCGAGAAAATGCGATTTAAGCAATAAAATTAAAAATGCTTATAAAACATAAACCAAACGTTGTAAATGGTCATTTCTTATTACGCAGTAATAAACTCGGCACTCTAAAGCACCCGAGAGCGTTTTTTTCGATGCCAACCTAACCAGAGTGACGGGAGCGGCACAATTCAGAAAAAGCGCTCAGCTCGCCGAGAAAATGCGATTTAAGCAATAAAATTAAAAATGCTTATAAAACATAAACCAAACGTTGGAGGTGGTCTTTTCTTCATGTGCAGTGATAAACTCGGCACTCTAAAGCACCCGAGAGCGTTTTTTTCCATGCCAACCTAAACAGAGTGACGGGAGCGGCACAATTCAGAAAAAGTGCTCAGCTCGCCGAGAAAATGCGATTTAAGCAATAAAATTAAAAATGCTTATAAAACATAAACCAAACGTTGTAGATGGTCATTTCTTATTACGCAGTAATAAACTCGGCACTCTAAAGCACCCGAGAGCGTTTTTTTCCATGCCAACCTAACCAGAGTGACGGGAGCGGCACAATTCAGAAAAAGTGCTCAGCTCGCCGAGAAAATGCGATTTAAGCAATAAAATTAAAAATGCTTATAAAACATAAACCAAACGTTGGAGGTGGTCATTTCTTCATGCGCAGTGATAAACTCGGCACTCTAAAGCACCCGAGAGCGTTTTTTTCGATGCCAACCTAACCAGAGTGACGGGAGCGGCACAATTCAGAAAAAGTGCTCAGCTCGCCGAGAAAATGCGATTTAAGCAATAAAATTAAAAATGCTTATAAAACATAAACCAAACGTTGGAGGTGGTCATTTCTTCATGCGCAGTGATAAACTCGGCACTCTAAAGCACCCAAGAGCGTTTTTTTCGATGCCAACCTAACCAGAGTGACGGGAGCGGCACAATTCAGAAAAAGCGCTCAGCTCGCCGAGAAAATGCGATTTAAGCAATAAAATTAAAAATGCTTATAAAACATAAACCAAACGTTGGAGGTGGTCATTTCTTCATGCACAGTGATAAACTCGGCACTCTAAAGCACCCGAGAGCGTTTTTTTCGATGCCAACCTAACCAGAGTGACGGGAGCGGCACAATTCAGAAAAAGTGCTCAGCTCGCCGAGAAAATGCGATTTAAGCAATAAAATTAAAAATGCTTATAAAACATAAACCAAACGTTGTAGATGGTCATTTCTTATTACGCAGTAATAAACTCGGCACTCTAAAGCACCCGAGAGCGTTTTTTTCGATGCCAACCTAACCAGAGTGACGGGAGCGGCACAATTCAGAAAAAGCGCTCAGCTCGCCGAGAAAATGCGATTTAAGCAATAAAATTAAAAATGCTTATAAAACATAAACCAAACGTTGGAGGTGGTCATTTCTTCATGCACAGTGATAAACTCGGCACTCTAAAGCACCCGAGAGCGTTTTTTTCGATGCCAACCTAACCAGAGTGACGGGAGCGGCACAATTCAGAAAAAGTGCTCAGCTCGCCGAGAAAATGCGATTTAAGCAATAAAATTAAAAATGCTTATAAAACATAAACCAAACGTTGTAAATGGTCATTTCTTATTACGCAGTAATAAACTCGGCACTCTAAAGCACCCGAGAGCGTTTTTTTCGATGCCAACCTAACCAGAGTGACGGGAGCGGCACAATTCAGAAAAAGCGCTCAGCTCGCCGAGAAAATGCGATTTAAGCAATAAAATTAAAAATGCTTATAAAACATAAACCAAACGTTGGAGGTGGTCTTTTCTTCATGTGCAGTGATAAACTCGGCACTCTAAAGCACCCGAGAGCGTTTTTTTCCATGCCAACCTAAACAGAGTGACGGGAGCGGCACAATTCAGAAAAAGTGCTCAGCTCGCCGAGAAAATGCGATTTAAGCAATAAAATTAAAAATGCTTATAAAACATAAACCAAACGTTGTAGATGGTCATTTCTTATTACGCAGTAATAAACTCGGCACTCTAAAGCACCCGAGAGCGTTTTTTTCCATGCCAACCTAACCAGAGTGACGGGAGCGGCACAATTCAGAAAAAGTGCTCAGCTCGCCGAGAAAATGCGATTTAAGCAATAAAATTAAAAATGCTTATAAAACATAAACCAAACGTTGGAGGTGGTCATTTCTTCATGCGCAGTGATAAACTCGGCACTCTAAAGCACCCGAGAGCGTTTTTTTCGATGCCAACCTAACCAGAGTGACGGGAGCGGCACAATTCAGAAAAAGTGCTCAGCTCGCCGAGAAAATGCGATTTAAGCAATAAAATTAAAAATGCTTATAAAACATAAACCAAACGTTGGAGGTGGTCATTTCTTCATGCGCAGTGATAAACTCGGCACTCTAAAGCACCCGAGAGCGTTTTTTTCGATGCCAACCTAACCAGAGTGACGGGAGCGGCACAATTCAGAAAAAGTGCTCAGCTCGCCGAGAAAATGCGATTTAAGCAATAAAATTAAAAATGCTTATAAAACATAAACCAAACGTTGGAGGTGGTCATTTCTTCATGCGCAGTGATAAACTCGGCACTCTAAAGCACCCGAGAGCGTTTTTTTCGATGCCAACCTAACCAGAGTGACGGGAGCGGCACAATTCAGAAAAAGTGCTCAGCTCGCCGAGAAAATGCGATTTAAGCAATAAAATTAAAAATGCTTATAAAACATAAACCAAACGTTGTAAATGGTCATTTCTTATTACGCAGTAATAAACTCGGCACTCTAAAGCACCCGAGAGCGTTTTTTTCGATGCCAACCTAACCAGAGTGACGGGAGCGGCACAATTCAGAAAAAGCGCTCAGCTCGCCGAGAAAATGCGATTTAAGCAATAAAATTAAAAATGCTTATAAAACATAAACCAAACGTTGGAGGTGGTCTTTTCTTCATGTGCAGTGATAAACTCGGCACTCTAAAGCACCCGAGAGCGTTTTTTTCCATGCCAACCTAAACAGAGTGACGGGAGCGGCACAATTCAGAAAAAGTGCTCAGCTCGCCGAGAAAATGCGATTTAAGCAATAAAATTAAAAATGCTTATAAAACATAAACCAAACGTTGTAGATGGTCATTTCTTATTACGCAGTAATAAACTCGGCACTCTAAAGCACCCGAGAGCGTTTTTTTCCATGCCAACCTAACCAGAGTGACGGGAGCGGCACAATTCAGAAAAAGTGCTCAGCTCGCCGAGAAAATGCGATTTAAGCAATAAAATTAAAAATGCTTATAAAACATAAACCAAACGTTGGAGGTGGTCATTTCTTCATGCGCAGTGATAAACTCGGCACTCTAAAGCACCCGAGAGCGTTTTTTTCGATGCCAACCTAACCAGAGTGACGGGAGCGGCACAATTCAGAAAAAGTGCTCAGCTCGCCGAGTAAATGCGATTTAAGCAATAAAATTAAAAATGCTTATAAAACATAAACCAAACGTTGGAGGTGGTCATTTCTTCATGCGCAGTGATAAACTCGGCACTCTAAAGCACCCGAGAGCGTTTTTTTCGATGCCAACCTAACCAGAGTGACGGGAGCGGCACAATTCAGAAAAAGCGCTCAGCTCGCCGAGAAAATGCGATTTAAGCAATAAAATTAAAAATGCTTATAAAACATAAACCAAACGTTGGAGGTGGTCATTTCTTCATGCGCAGTGATAAACTCGGCACTCTAAAGCACCCGAGAGCGTTTTTTTCCATGCCAACCTAACCAGAGTGACGGGAGCGGCACAATTCAGAAAAAGCGCTCAGCTCGCCGAGAAAATGCGATTTAAGCAATAAAATTAAAAATGCTTATAAAACATAAACCAAACGTTGGAGGTGGTCATTTCTTCATGCACAGTGATAAACTCGGCACTCTAAAGCACCCGAGAGCGTTTTTTTCGATGCCAACCTAACCAGAGTGACGGGAGCGGCACAATTCAGAAAAAGTGCTCAGCTCGCCGAGAAAATGCGATTTAAGCAATAAAATTAAAAATGCTTATAAAACATAAACCAAACGTTGGAGGTGGTCATTTCTTCATGCGCAGTGATAAACTCGGCACTCTAAAGCACCCGAGAGCGTTTTTTTCGATGCCAACCTAACCAGAGTGACGGGAGCGGCACAATTCAGAAAAAGTGCTCAGCTCGCCGAGAAAATGCGATTTAAGCAATAAAATTAAAAATGCTTATAAAACATAAACCAAACGTTGGAGGTGGTCATTTCTTCATGCGCAGTGATAAACTCGGGACTCTAAAGCACCCGAGAGCGTTTTATTCGATGCCAACCTAACCAGAGTGACGGGAGCGGCACAATTCAGAAAAAGTGCTCAGCTCGCCGAGAAAATGCGATTTAAGCAATAAAATTAAAAATGCTTATAAAACATAAACCAAACGTTGGAGGTGGTCATTTCTTCATGCGCAGTGATAAACTCGGCACTCTAAAGCACCCGAGAGCGTTTTTTTCGATGCCAACCTAACCAGAGTGACGGGAGCGGCACAATTCAGAAAAAGCGCTCAGCTCGCCGAGAAAATGCGATTTAAGCAATAAAATTAAAAATGCTTATAAAACATAAACCAAACGTTGGAGGTGGTCATTTCTTCATGCGCAGTGATAAACTCGGCACTCTAAAGCACCCGAGAGCGTTTTTTTCGATGCCAACCTAACCAGAGTGACGGGAGCGGCACAATTCAGAAAAAGCGCTCAGCTCACCGAGAAAATGCGATTTAAGCAATAAAATTAAAAATGCTTATAAAACATAAACCAAACGTTGGAGGTGGTCATTTCTTCATGCGCAGTGATAAACTCGGCACTCTAAAGCACCCGAGAGCGTTTTTTTCGATGCCAACCTAACCAGAGTGACGGGAGCGGCACAATTCAGAAAAAGTGCTCAGCTCGCCGAGAAAATGCGATTTAAGCAATAAAATTAAAAATGCTTATAAAACATAAACCAAACGTTGGAGGTGGTCATTTCTTCATGCGCAGTGATAAACTCGGCACTCTAAAGCACCCGAGAGCGTTTTTTTCGATGCCAACCTAACCAGAGTGACGGGAGCGGCACAATTCAGAAAAAGTGCTCAGCTCGCCGAGAAAATGCAATTTAAGCAATAAAATTTAAAATGCTTATAAAACATAAACCAAACGTTGTAGATGGTCATTTCTTATTACGCAGTAATAAACTCGGCACTCTAAAGCACCCGAGAGCGTTTTTTTCCATGCCAACCTAGCCAGAGTGACGGGAGCGGCACAATTCAGAAAAAGTGCTCAGCTCGCCGAGAAAATGCGATTTAAGCAATAAAATTAAAAATGCTTATAAAACATAAACCAAACGTTGGAGGTGGTCATTTCTTCATGCGCAGTGATAAACTCGGCACTCTAAAGCACCCGAGAGCGTTTTTTTCCATGCCAACCTAACCAGAGTGACGGGAGCGGCACAATTCAGAAAAAGTGCTCAGCTCGCCGAGAAAATGCGATTTAAGCAATAAAATTAAAAATGCTTATAAAACATAAACCAAACGTTGGAGGTGGTCATTTCTTCATGCGCAGTGATAAACTCGGCACTCTAAAGCACCCGAGAGCGTTTTATTCGATGCCAACCTAACCAGAGTGACGGGAGCGGCACAATTCAGAAAAAGTGCTCAGCTCGCCGAGAAAATGCGATTTAAGCAATAAAATTAAAAATGCTTATAAAACATAAACCAAACGTTGGAGGTGGTCATTTCTTCATGCGCAGTGATAAACTCGGCACTCTAAAGCACCCGAGAGCGTTTTTTTCGATGCCAACCTAACCAGAGTGACGGGAGCGGCACAATTCAGAAAAAGTGCTCAGCTCGCCGAGAAAATGCGATTTAAGCAATAAAATTAAAAATGCTTATAAAACATAAACCAAACGTTGGAGTTGGTCATTTCTTCATGCGCAGTGATAAACTCGGCACTCTAAAGCACCCGAGAGCGTTTTTTTCGATGCCAACCTAACCAGAGTGACGGGAGCGGCACAATTCAGAAAAAGTGCTCAGCTCGCCGAGAAAATGCGATTTAAGCAATAAAATTAAAAATGCTTATAAAACATAAACCAAACGTTGGAGGTGGTCATTTCTTCATGCGCAGTGATAAACTCGGCACTCTAAAGCACCCAAGAGCGTTTTTTTCGATGCCAACCTAACCAGAGTGACGGGAGCGGCACAATTCAGAAAAAGCGCTCAGCTCGCCGAGAAAATGCGATTTAAGCAATAAAATTAAAAATGCTTATAAAACATAAACCAAACGTTGGAGGTGGTCATTTCTTCATGCACAGTGATAAACTCGGCACTCTAAAGCACCCGAGAGCGTTTTTTTCGATGCCAACCTAACCAGAGTGACGGGAGCGGCACAATTCAGAAAAAGTGCTCAGCTCGCCGAGAAAATGCGATTTAAGCAATAAAATTAAAAATGCTTATAAAACATAAACCAAACGTTGTAGATGGTCATTTCTTATTACGCAGTAATAAACTCGGCACTCTAAAGCACCCGAGAGCGTTTTTTTCGATGCCAACCTAACCAGAGTGACGGGAGCGGCACAATTCAGAAAAAGCGCTCAGCTCGCCGAGAAAATGCGATTTAAGCAATAAAATTAAAAATGCTTATAAAACATAAACCAAACGTTGGAGGTGGTCAATTCTTCATGCACAGTGATAAACTCGGCACTCTAAAGCACCCGAGAGCGTTTTTTTCGATGCCAACCTAACCAGAGTGACGGGAGCGGCACAATTCAGAAAAAGTGCTCAGCTCGCCGAGAAAATGCGATTTAAGCAATAAAATTAAAAATGCTTATAAAACATAAACCAAACGTTGTAAATGGTCATTTCTTATTACGCAGTAATAAACTCGGCACTCTAAAGCACCCGAGAGCGTTTTTTTCGATGCCAACCTAACCAGAGTGACGGGAGCGGCACAATTCAGAAAAAGCGCTCAGCTCGCCGAGAAAATGCGATTTAAGCAATAAAATTAAAAATGCTTATAAAACATAAACCAAACGTTGGAGGTGGTCTTTTCTTCATGTGCAGTGATAAACTCGGCACTCTAAAGCACCCGAGAGCGTTTTTTTCCATGCCAACCTAAACAGAGTGACGGGAGCGGCACAATTCAGAAAAAGTGCTCAGCTCGCCGAGAAAATGCGATTTAAGCAATAAAATTAAAAATGCTTATAAAACATAAACCAAACGTTGTAGATGGTCATTTCTTATTACGCAGTAATAAACTCGGCACTCTAAAGCACCCGAGAGCGTTTTTTTCCATGCCAACCTAACCAGAGTGACGGGAGCGGCACAATTCAGAAAAAGTGCTCAGCTCGCCGAGAAAATGCGATTTAAGCAATAAAATTAAAAATGCTTATAAAACATAAACCAAACGTTGGAGGTGGTCATTTCTTCATGCGCAGTGATAAACTCGGCACTCTAAAGCACCCGAGAGCGTTTTTTTCGATGCCAACCTAACCAGAGTGACGGGAGCGGCACAATTCAGAAAAAGTGCTCAGCTCGCCGAGTAAATGCGATTTAAGCAATAAAATTAAAAATGCTTATAAAACATAAACCAAACGTTGGAGGTGGTCATTTCTTCATGCGCAGTGATAAACTCGGCACTCTAAAGCACCCGAGAGCGTTTTTTTCGATGCCAACCTAACCAGAGTGACGGGAGCGGCACAATTCAGAAAAAGTGCTCAGCTCGCCGAGAAAATGCGATTTAAGCAATAAAATTAAAAATGCTTATAAAACATAAACCAAACGTTGGAGGTGGTCATTTCTTCATGCGCAGTGATAAACTCGGGACTCTAAAGCACCCGAGAGCGTTTTATTCGATGCCAACCTAACCAGAGTGACGGGAGCGGCACAATTCAGAAAAAGTGCTCAGCTCGCCGAGAAAATGCGATTTAAGCAATAAAATTAAAAATGCTTATAAAACATAAACCAAACGTTGGAGGTGGTCATTTCTTCATGCGCAGTGATAAACTCGGCACTCTAAAGCACCCGAGAGCGTTTTTTTCGATGCCAACCTAACCAGAGTGACGGGAGCGGCACAATTCAGAAAAAGCGCTCAGCTCGCCGAGAAAATGCGATTTAAGCAATAAAATTAAAAATACTTATAAAACATAAACCAAACGTTGGAGGTGGTCATTTCTTCATGCGCAGTGATAAACTCGGCACTCTAAAGCACCCGAGAGCGTTTTTTTCGATGCCAACCTAACCAGAGTGACGGGAGCGGCACAATTCAGAAAAAGCGCTCAGCTCGCCGAGAAAATGCGATTTAAGCAATAAAATTAAAAATGCTTATAAAACATAAACCAAACGTTGGAGGTGGTCATTTCTTCATGCGCAGTGATAAACTCGGCACTCTAAAGCACCCGAGAGCGTTTTTTTCGATGCCAACCTAACCAGAGTGACGGGAGCGGCACAATTCAGAAAAAGTGCTCAGCTCGCCGAGAAAATGCAATTTAAGCAATAAAATTTAAAATGCTTATAAAACATAAACCAAACGTTGTAGATGGTCATTTCTTATTACGCAGTAATAAACTCGGCACTCTAAAGCACCCGAGAGCGTTTTTTTCCATGCCAACCTAACCAGAGTGACGGGAGCGGCACAATTCAGAAAAAGTGCTCAGCTCGCCGAGAAAATGCGATTTAAGCAATAAAATTAAAAATGCTTATAAAACATAAACCAAACGTTGGAGGTGGTCATTTCTTCATGCGCAGTGATAAACTCGGCACTCTAAAGCACCCGAGAGCGTTTTTTTCCATGCCAACCTAACCAGAGTGACGGGAGCGGCACAATTCAGAAAAAGTGCTCAGCTCGCCGAGAAAATACGATTTAAGCAATAAAATTAAAAATGCTTATAAAACATAAACCAAACGTTGGAGGTGGTCATTTCTTCATGCGCAGTGATAAACTCGGCACTCTAAAGCACCCGAGAGCGTTTTATTCGATGCCAACCTAACCAGAGTGACGGGAGCGGCACAATTCAGAAAAAGTGCTCAGCTCGCCGAGAAAATGCGATTTAAGCAATAAAATTAAAAATGCTTATAAAACATAAACCAAACGTTGGAGGTGGTCATTTCTTCATGCGCAGTGATAAACTCGGCACTCTAAAGCACCCGAGAGCGTTTTTTTCGATGCCAACCTAACCAGAGTGACGGGAGCGGCACAATTCAGAAAAAGTGCTCAGCTCGCCGAGAAAATGCGATTTAAGCAATAAAATTAAAAATGCTTATAAAACATAAACCAAACGTTGGAGGTGGTCATTTCTTCATGCGCAGTGATAAACTCGGCACTCTAAAGCACCCGAGAGCGTTTTTTTCGATGCCAACCTAACCAGAGTGACGGGAGCGGCACAATTCAGAAAAAGTGCTCAGCTCGCCGAGTAAATGCGATTTAAGCAATAAAATTAAAAATGCTTATAAAACATAAACCAAACGTTGGAGGTGGTCATTTCTTCATGCGCAGTGATAAACTCGGCACTCTAAAGCACCCGAGAGCGTTTTTTTCGATGCCAACCTAACCAGAGTGACGGGAGCGGCACAATTCAGAAAAAGCGCTCAGCTCGCCGAGAAAATGCGATTTAAGCAATAAAATTAAAAATGCTTATAAAACATAAACCAAACGTTGGAGGTGGTCATTTCTTCATGCGCAGTGATAAACTCGGCACTCTAAAGCACCCGAGAGCGTTTTTTTCCATGCCAACCTAACCAGAGTGACGGGAGCGGCACAATTCAGAAAAAGCGCTCAGCTCGCCGAGAAAATGCGATTTAAGCAATAAAATTAAAAATGCTTATAAAACATAAACCAAACGTTGGAGGTGGTCATTTCTTCATGCACAGTGATAAACTCGGCACTCTAAAGCACCCGAGAGCGTTTTTTTCGATGCCAACCTAACCAGAGTGACGGGAGCGGCACAATTCAGAAAAAGTGCTCAGCTCGCCGAGAAAATGCGATTTAAGCAATAAAATTAAAAATGCTTATAAAACATAAACCAAACGTTGGAGGTGGTCATTTCTTCATGCGCAGTGATAAACTCGGCACTCTAAAGCACCCGAGAGCGTTTTTTTCGATGCCAACCTAACCAGAGTGACGGGAGCGGCACAATTCAGAAAAAGCGCTCAGCTCGCCGAGAAAATGCGATTTAAGCAATAAAATTAAAAATGCTTATAAAACATAAACCAAACGTTGGAGGTGGTCATTTCTTCATGCGCAGTGATAAACTCGGCACTCTAAAGCACCCGAGAGCGTTTTTTTCGATGCCAACCTAACCAGAGTGACGGGAGCGGCACAATTCAGAAAAAGTGCTCAGCTCGCCGAGAAAATGCGATTTAAGCAATAAAATTAAAAATGCTTATAAAACATAAACCAAACGTTGGAGGTGGTCATTTCTTCATGCGCAGTGATAAACTCGGCACTCTAAAGCACCCGAGAGCGTTTTTTTCCATGCCAACCTAACCAGAGTGACGGGAGCGGCACAATTCAGAAAAAGTGCTCAGCTCGCCGAGAAAATGCGATTTAAGCAATAAAATTAAAAATGCTTATAAAACATAAACCAAACGTTGGAGGTGGTCATTTCTTCATGCGCAGTGATAAACTCGGCACTCTAAAGCACCCGAGAGCGTTTTTTTCCATGCCAACCTAACCAGAGTGACGGGAGCGGCACAATTCAGAAAAAGTGCTCAGCTCGCCGAGAAAATGCGATTTAAGCAATAAAATTAAAAATGCTTATAAAACATAAACCAAACGTTGGAGGTGGTCATTTCTTCATGCGCAGTGATAAACTCGGCACTCTAAAGCACCCGAGAGCGTTTTATTTGATGCCAACCTAACCAGAGTGACGGGAGCGGCACAATTCAGAAAAAGTGCTCAGCTCGCCGAGAAAATGCGATTTAAGCAATAAAATTAAAAATGCTTATAAAACATAAACCAAACGTTGGAGGTGGTCATTTCTTCATGCGCAGTGATAAACTCGGCACTCTAAAGCACCCGAGAGCGTTTTTTTCGATGCCAACCTAACCAGAGTGACGGGAGCGGCACAATTCAGAAAAAGCGCTCAGCTCGCCGAGAAAATGCGATTTAAGCAATAAAATTAAAAATGCTTATAAAACATAAACCAAACGTTGGAGGTGGTCATTTCTTCATGCACAGTGATAAACTCGGCACTCTAAAGCACCCGAGAGCGTTTTTTTCGATGCCAACCTAACCAGAGTGACGGGAGCGGCACAATTCAGAAAAAGTGCTCAGCTCGCCGAGAAAATGCGATTTAAGCAATAAAATTAAAAATGCTTATAAAACATAAACCAAACGTTGTAAATGGTCATTTCTTATTACGCAGTAATAAACTCGGCACTCTAAAGCACCCGAGAGCGTTTTTTCGATGCCAACCTAACCAGAGTGACGGGAGCGGCACAATACAGAAAAAGCGCTCAGCTCGCCGAGAAAATGCGATTTAAGCAATAAAATTAAAAATGCTTATAAAACATAAACCAAACGTTGGAGGTGGTCTTTTCTTCATGCGCAGTGATAAACTCGGCACTCTAAAGCACCCGAGAGCGTTTTTTTCCATGCCAACCTAAACAGAGTGACGGGAGCGGCACAATTCAGAAAAAGTGCTCAGCTCGCCGAGAAAATGCGATTTAAGCAATAAAATTAAAAATGCTTATAAAATATAAACCAAACGTTGTAGATGGTCATTTCTTATTACGCAGTAATAAACTCGGCACTCTAAAGCACCCGAGAGCGTTTTTTTCCATGCCAACCTAACCAGAGTGACGGGAGCGGCACAATTCAGAAAAAGTGCTCAGCTCGCCGAGAAAATGCGATTTAAGCAACAAAATTAAAAATGCTTATAAAACATAAACCAAACGTTGGAGGTGGTCATTTCTTCATGCGCAGTGATAAACTCGGCACTCTAAAGCACCCGAGAGCGTTTTTTTCGATGCCAACCTAACCAGAGTGACGGGAGCGGCACAATTCAGAAAAAGTGCTCAGCTCGCCGAGAAAATGCGATTTAAGCAATAAAATTAAAAATGCTTATAAAACATAAACCAAACGTTGGAGGTGGTCATTTCTTCATGCACAGTGATAAACTCGGCACTCTAAAGCACCCGAGAGCGTTTTTTTCCATGCCAACCTAACCAGAGTGACGGGAGCGGCACAATTCAGAAAAAGTGCTCAGCTCGCCGAGAAAATGCGATTTAAGCAATAAAATTAAAAATGCTTATAAAACATAAACCAAACGTTGGAGGTGGTCATTTCTTCATGCGCAGTGATAAACTCGGCACTCTAAAGCACCCGAGAGCGTTTTTTTCCATGCCAACCTAACCAGAGTGACGGGAGCGGCACAATTCAGAAAAAGTGCTCAGCTCGCCGAGAAAATGCGATTTAAGCAATAAAATTAAAAATGCTTATAAAACATAAACCAAACGTTGGAGGTGGTCATTTCTTCATGCACAGTGATAAACTCGGCACTCTAAAGCACCCGAGAGCGTTT
This sequence comes from Syngnathus typhle, assembly GCF_033458585.1. Classification (NCBI taxonomy): domain Eukaryota; kingdom Metazoa; phylum Chordata; class Actinopteri; order Syngnathiformes; family Syngnathidae; genus Syngnathus; species Syngnathus typhle. The sequence continues at coordinate 153,278 of NW_026872038.1, forward strand.
TTTTCGATGCCAACCTAACCAGAGTGACGGGAGCGGCACAATTCAGAAAAAGTGCTCAGCTCGCCGAGAAAATGCGATTTAAGCAATAAAATTAAAAATGCTTATAAAACCTAAACCAAACGTTGGAGGTGGTCATTTCTTCATGCGCAGTGATAAACTCGGCACTCTAAAGCACCCGAGAGCGTTTTTTTGGATGCCAACCTAACCAGAGTGACGGGAGCGGCACAATTCAGAAAAAGTGCTCAGCTCGCCGAGAAAATGCGATTTAAGCAATAAAATTAAAAATGCTTATAAAACATAAACCAAACGTTGGAGGTGGTCATTTCTTCATGCGCAGTGATAAACTCGGCACTCTAAAGCACCCGAGAGCGTTTTATTCGATGCCAACCTAACCAGAGTGACGGGAGCGGCACAATTCAGAAAAAGTGCTCAGCTCGCCGAGAAAATGCGATTTAAGCAATAAAATTAAAAATGCTTATAAAACATAAACCAAACGTTGGAGGTGGTCATTTCTTCATGCGCAGTGATAAACTCGGCACTCTAAAGCACCCGAGAGCGTTTTTTTCGATGCCAACCTAACCAGAGTGACGGGAGCGGCACAATTCAGAAAAAGTGCTCAGCTCGCCGAGAAAATGCGATTTAAGCAATAAAATTAAAAATGCTTATAAAACATAAACCAAACGTTGGAGTTGGTCATTTCTTCATGCGCAGTGATAAACTCGGCACTCTAAAGCACCCGAGAGCGTTTTTTTCGATGCCAACCTAACCAGAGTGACGGGAGCGGCACAATTCAGAAAAAGTGCTCAGCTCGCCGAGAAAATGCGATTTAAGCAATAAAATTAAAAATGCTTATAAAACATAAACCAAACGTTGGAGGTGGTCATTTCTTCATGCGCAGTGATAAACTCGGCACTCTAAAGCACCCAAGAGCGTTTTTTTCGATGCCAACCTAACCAGAGTGACGGGAGCGGCACAATTCAGAAAAAGCGCTCAGCTCGCCGAGAAAATGCGATTTAAGCAATAAAATTAAAAATGCTTATAAAACATAAACCAAACGTTGGAGGTGGTCATTTCTTCATGCACAGTGATAAACTCGGCACTCTAAAGCACCCGAGAGCGTTTTTTTCGATGCCAACCTAACCAGAGTGACGGGAGCGGCACAATTCAGAAAAAGTGCTCAGCTCGCCGAGAAAATGCGATTTAAGCAATAAAATTAAAAATGCTTATAAAACATAAACCAAACGTTGTAGATGGTCATTTCTTATTACGCAGTAATAAACTCGGCACTCTAAAGCACCCGAGAGCGTTTTTTTCGATGCCAACCTAACCAGAGTGACGGGAGCGGCACAATTCAGAAAAAGCGCTCAGCTCGCCGAGAAAATGCGATTTAAGCAATAAAATTAAAAATGCTTATAAAACATAAACCAAACGTTGGAGGTGGTCATTTCTTCATGCACAGTGATAAACTCGGCACTCTAAAGCACCCGAGAGCGTTTTTTTCGATGCCAACCTAACCAGAGTGACGGGAGCGGCACAATTCAGAAAAAGTGCTCAGCTCGCCGAGAAAATGCGATTTAAGCAATAAAATTAAAAATGCTTATAAAACATAAACCAAACGTTGTAAATGGTCATTTCTTATTACGCAGTAATAAACTCGGCACTCTAAAGCACCCGAGAGCGTTTTTTTCGATGCCAACCTAACCAGAGTGACGGGAGCGGCACAATTCAGAAAAAGCGCTCAGCTCGCCGAGAAAATGCGATTTAAGCAATAAAATTAAAAATGCTTATAAAACATAAACCAAACGTTGGAGGTGGTCTTTTCTTCATGTGCAGTGATAAACTCGGCACTCTAAAGCACCCGAGAGCGTTTTTTTCCATGCCAACCTAAACAGAGTGACGGGAGCGGCACAATTCAGAAAAAGTGCTCAGCTCGCCGAGAAAATGCGATTTAAGCAATAAAATTAAAAATGCTTATAAAACATAAACCAAACGTTGTAGATGGTCATTTCTTATTACGCAGTAATAAACTCGGCACTCTAAAGCACCCGAGAGCGTTTTTTTCCATGCCAACCTAACCAGAGTGACGGGAGCGGCACAATTCAGAAAAAGTGCTCAGCTCGCCGAGAAAATGCGATTTAAGCAATAAAATTAAAAATGCTTATAAAACATAAACCAAACGTTGGAGGTGGTCATTTCTTCATGCGCAGTGATAAACTCGGCACTCTAAAGCACCCGAGAGCGTTTTTTTCGATGCCAACCTAACCAGAGTGACGGGAGCGGCACAATTCAGAAAAAGTGCTCAGCTCGCCGAGAAAATGCGATTTAAGCAATAAAATTAAAAATGCTTATAAAACATAAACCAAACGTTGGAGGTGGTCATTTCTTCATGCGCAGTGATAAACTCGGCACTCTAAAGCACCCGAGAGCGTTTTTTTCGATGCCAACCTAACCAGAGTGACGGGAGCGGCACAATTCAGAAAAAGTGCTCAGCTCGCCGAGAAAATGCGATTTAAGCAATAAAATTAAAAATGCTTATAAAACATAAACCAAACGTTGGAGGTGGTCATTTCTTCATGCGCAGTGATAAACTCGGCACTCTAAAGCACCCGAGAGCGTTTTTTTCGATGCCAACCTAACCAGAGTGACGGGAGCGGCACAATTCAGAAAAAGTGCTCAGCTCGCCGAGAAAATGCGATTTAAGCAATAAAATTAAAAATGCTTATAAAACATAAACCAAACGTTGTAAATGGTCATTTCTTATTACGCAGTAATAAACTCGGCACTCTAAAGCACCCGAGAGCGTTTTTTTCGATGCCAACCTAACCAGAGTGACGGGAGCGGCACAATTCAGAAAAAGCGCTCAGCTCGCCGAGAAAATGCGATTTAAGCAATAAAATTAAAAATGCTTATAAAACATAAACCAAACGTTGGAGGTGGTCTTTTCTTCATGTGCAGTGATAAAACTCGGCACTCTAAAGCACCCGAGAGCGTTTTTTTCCATGCCAACCTAAACAGAGTGACGGGAGCGGCACAATTCAGAAAAAGTGCTCAGCTCGCCGAGAAAATGCGATTTAAGCAATAAAATTAAAAATGCTTATAAAACATAAACCAAACGTTGTAGATGGTCATTTCTTATTACGCAGTAATAAACTCGGCACTCTAAAGCACCCGAGAGCGTTTTTTTCCATGCCAACCTAACCAGAGTGACGGGAGCGGCACAATTCAGAAAAAGTGCTCAGCTCGCCGAGAAAATGCGATTTAAGCAATAAAATTAAAAATGCTTATAAAACATAAACCAAACGTTGTAGATGGTCATTTCTTATTACGCAGTAATAAACTCGGCACTCTAAAGCACCCGAGAGCCTTTTTTTCCATGCCAACCTAACCAGAGTGACGGGAGCGGCACAATTCAGAAAAAGTGCTCAGCTCGCCGAGAAAATGCGATTTAAGCAATAAAATTAAAAATGCTTATAAAACATAAACCAAACGTTGGAGGTGGTCATTTCTTCATGCGCAGTGATAAACTCGGCACTCTAAAGCACCCGAGAGCGTTTTTTTCCATGCCAACCTAACCAGAGTGACGGGAGCGGCACAATTCAGAAAAAGTGCTCAGCTCGCCGAGAAAATGCGATTTAAGCAATAAAATTAAAAATGCTTATAAAACATAAACCAAACGTTGGAGGTGGTCATTTCTTCATGCGCAGTGATAAACTCGGCACTCTAAAGCACCCGAGAGCGTTTTTTTCCATGCCAACCTAACCAGAGTGACGGGAGCGGCACAATTCAGAAAAAGTGCTCAGCTCGCCGAGAAAATGCGATTTAAGCAATAAAATTAAAAATGCTTATAAAACATAAACCAAACGTTGTAGATGGTCATTTCTTATTACGCAGTAATAAACTCGGCACTCTAAAGCACCCGAGAGCGTTTTTTTCCATGCCAACCTAACCAGAGTGACGGGAGCGGCACAATTCAGAAAAAGTGCTCAGCTCGCCGAGAAAATGCGATTTAAGCAATAAAATTAAAAATGCTTATAAAACATAAACCAAACGTTGGAGGTGGTCATTTCTTCATGCGCAGTGATAAACTCGGCACTCTAAAGCACCCGAGAGCGTTTTATTCGATGCCAACCTAACCAGAGTGACGGGAGCGGCACAATTCAGAAAAAGCGCTCAGCTCGCCGAGAAAATGCGATTTAAGCAATAAAATTAAAAATGCTTATAAAACATAAACCAAACGTTGGAGGTGGTCATTTCTTCATGCGCGGTGATAAACTCGGCACTCTAAAGCACCCGAGAGCGTTTTTTTCGATGCCAACCTAACCAGAGTGACGGGAGCGGCACAATTCAGAAAAAGTGCTCAGCTCGCCGAGAAAATGCGATTTAAGCAATAAAATTAAAAATGCTTATAAAACATAAACCAAACGTTGGAGGTGGTCATTTCTTCATGCGCAGTGATAAACTCGGCACTCTAAAGCACCCAAGAGCGTTTTTTTCGATGCCAACCTAACCAGAGTGACGGGAGCGGCACAATTCAGAAAAAGTGCTCAGCTCGCCGAGTAAATGCGATTTAAGCAATAAAATTAAAAATGCTTATAAAACATAAACCAAACGTTGGAGGTGGTCATTTCTTCATGCGCAGTGATAAACTCGGCACTCTAAAGCACCCGAGAGCGTTTTTTTCGATGCCAACCTAACCAGAGTGACGGGAGCGGCACAATTCAGAAAAAGCGCTCAGCTCGCCGAGAAAATGCGATTTAAGCAATAAAATTAAAAATGCTTATAAAACATAAACCAAACGTTGGAGGTGGTCATTTCTTCATGCGCAGTGATAAACTCGGCACTCTAAAGCACCCGAGAGCGTTTTTTTCCATGCCAACCTAACCAGAGTGACGGGAGCGGCACAATTCAGAAAAAGCGCTCAGCTCGCCGAGAAAATGCGATTTAAGCAATAAAATTAAAAATGCTTATAAAACATAAACCAAACGTTGGAGGTGGTCATTTCTTCATGCACAGTGATAAACTCGGCACTCTAAAGCACCCGAGAGCGTTTTTTTCGATGCCAACCTAACCAGAGTGACGGGAGCGGCACAATTCAGAAAAAGTGCTCAGCTCGCCGAGAAAAGGCGATTTAAGCAATAAAATTAAAAATGCTTATAAAACATAAACCAAACGTTGGAGGTGGTCATTTCTTCATGCGCAGTGATAAACTCGGCACTCTAAAGCACCCGAGAGCGTTTTTTTCGATGCCAACCTAACCAGAGTGACGGGAGCGGCACAATTCAGAAAAAGTGCTCAGCTCGCCGAGAAAATGCGATTTAAGCAATAAAATTAAAAATGCTTATAAAACATAAACCAAACGTTGGAGGTGGTCATTTCTTCATGCGCAGTGATAAACTCGGGACTCTAAAGCACCCGAGAGCGTTTTATTCGATGCCAACCTAACCAGAGTGACGGGAGCGGCACAATTCAGAAAAAGTGCTCAGCTCGCCGAGAAAATGCGATTTAAGCAATAAAATTAAAAATGCTTATAAAACATAAACCAAACGTTGGAGGTGGTCATTTCTTCATGCGCGGTGATAAACTCGGCACTCTAAAGCACCCGAGAGCGTTTTTTTCGATGCCAACCTAACCAGAGTGACGGGAGCGGCACAATTCAGAAAAAGTGCTCAGCTCGCCGAGAAAATGCGATTTAAGCAATAAAATTAAAAATGCTTATAAAACATAAACCAAACGTTGGAGGTGGTCATTTCTTCATGCGCAGTGATAAACTCGGCACTCTAAAGCACCCGAGAGCGTTTTTTTCGATGCCAACCTAACCAGAGTGACGGGAGCGGCACAATTCAGAAAAAGTGCTCAGCTCGCCGAGAAAATGCGATTTAAGCAATAAAATTAAAAATGCTTATAAAACATAAACCAAACGTTGGAGGTGGTCATTTCTTCATGCGCAGTGATAAACTCGGCACTCTAAAGCACCCGAGAGCGTTTTTTTCGATGCCAACCTAACCAGAGTGACGGGAGCGGCACAATTCAGAAAAAGCGCTCAGCTCGCCGAGAAAATGCGATTTAAGCAATAAAATTAAAAATGCTTATAAAACATAAACCAAACGTTGGAGGTGGTCATTTCTTCATGCGCAGTGATAAACTCGGCACTCTAAAGCACCCGAGAGCGTTTTTTTCCATGCCAACCTAAACAGAGTGACGGGAGCGGCACAATTCAGAAAAAGTGCTCAGCTCGCCGAGAAAATGCGATTTAAGCAATAAAATTAAAAATGCTTATAAAACATAAACCAAACGTTGTAGATGGTCATTTCTTATTACGCAGTAATAAACTCGGCACTCTAAAGCACCCGAGAGCGATTTTTTCCATGCCAACCTAACCAGAGTGACGGGAGCGGCACAATTCAGAAAAAGTGCTCAGCTCGCCGAGAAAATGCAATTTAAGCAATAAAATTAAAAATGCTTATAAAACATAAACCAAACGTTGGAGGTGGTCATTTCTTCATGCGCAGTGATAAACTCGGCACTCTAAAGCACCCGAGAGCGTTTTTTTCGATGCCAACCTAACCAGAGTGACGGGAGCGGCACAATTCAGAAAAAGTGCTCAGCTCGCCGAGAAAATGCGATTTAAGCAATAAAATTAAAAATGCTTATAAAACATAAACCAAACGTTGGAGGTGGCCATTTCTTCATGCGCAGTGATAAACTCGGCACTCTAAAGCACCCGAGAGCGTTTTTTTCCATGCCAACCTAACCAGAGTGACGGGAGCGGCACAATTCAGAAAAAGTGCTCAGCTCGCCGAGAAAATGCGATTTAAGCAATAAAATTAAAAATGCTTATAAAACATAAACCAAACGTTGGAGGTGGTCATTTCTTCATGCGCAGTGATAAACTCGGCACTCTAAAGCACCCGAGAGCGTTTTTTTCCATGCCAACCTAACCAGAGTGACGGGAGCGGCACAATTCAGAAAAAGTGCTCAGCTCGCCGAGAAAATGCGATTTAAGCAATAAAATTAGAAATGCTTATAAAACATAAACCAAACGTTGGAGGTGGCCATTTCTTCATGCGCAGTGATAAACTCGGCACTCTAAAGCACCCGAGAGCGTTTTTTTCCATGCCAACCTAACCAGAGTGACGGGAGCGGCACAATTCAGAAAAAGTGCTCAGCTCGCCGAGAAAATGCGATTTAAGCAATAAAATTAAAAATGCTTATAAAACATAAACCAAACGTTGGAGGTGGCCATTTCTTCATGCGCAGTGATAAACTCGGCACTCTAAAGCACCCGAGAGCGTTTTTTTCCATGCCTAACCAGAGTGACGGGAGCGGCACAATTCAGAAAAAGTGCTCAGCTCGCCGAGAAAATGCGATTTAAGCAATAAAATTAAAAATGCTTATAAAACATAAACCAAACGTTGGAGGTGGTCATTTCTTCATGCGCAGTGATAAACTCGGCACTCTAAAGCACCCGAGAGCGTTTTTTTCCATGCCAACCTAACCAGAGTGACGGGAGCGGCACAATTCAGAAAAAGTGCTCAGCTCGCCGAGAAAATGCGATTTAAGCAATAAAATTAAAAATGCTTATAAAACATAAACCAAACGTTGTAGATGGTCATTTCTTATTACGCAGTAATAAACTCGGCACTCTAAAGCACCCGAGAGCGTTTTTTTCCATGCCAACCTAACCAGAGTGACGGGAGCGGCACAATTCAGAAAAAGTGCTCAGCTCGCCGAGAAAATGCGATTTAAGCAATAAAATTAAAAATGCTTATAAAACATAAACCAAACGTTGGAGGTGGTCATTTCTTCATGCGCAGTGATAAACTCGGCACTCTAAAGCACCCGAGAGCGTTTTATTCGATGCCAACCTAACCAGAGTGACGGGAGCGGCACAATTCAGAAAAAGTGCTCAGCTCGCCGAGAAAATGCGATTTAAGCAATAAAATTAAAAATGCTTTTAAAACATAAACCAAACGTTGGAGGTGGTCATTTCTTCATGCGCAGTGATAAACTCGGCACTCTAAAGCACCCGAGAGCGTTTTTTTCCATGCCAACCTAACCAGAGTGACGGGAGCGGCACAATTCAGAAAAAGTGCTCAGCTCGCCGAGAAAATGCGATTTAAGCAATAAAATTAAAAATGCTTATAAAACATAAACCAAACGTTGTAGATGGTCATTTCTTATTACGCAGTAATAAACTCGGCACTCTAAAGCACCCGAGAGCATTTTTTTCCATGCCAACCTAACCAGAGTGACGGGAGCGGCACAATTCAGAAAAAGTGCTCAGCTCGCCGAGAAAATGCGATTTAAGCAATAAAATTAAAAATGCTTATAAAACATAAACCAAACGTTGGAGGTGGTCATTTCTTCATGCGCAGTGATAAACTCGGCACTCTAAAGCACCCGAGAGCGTTTTATTCGATGCCAACCTAACCAGAGTGACGGGAGCGGCACAATTCAGAAAAAGTGCTCAGCTCGCCGAGAAAATGCAATTTAAGCAATAAAATTTAAAATGCTTATAAAACATAAACCAAACGTTGTAGATGGTCATTTCTTATTACGCAGTAATAAACTCGGCACTCTAAAGCACCCGAGAGCGTTTTTTTCCATGCCAACCTAACCAGAGTGACGGGAGCGGCACAATTCAGAAAAAGTGCTCAGCTCGCCGAGAAAATGCGATTTAAGCAATAAAATTAAAAATGCTTATAAAACATAAACCAAACGTTGGAGGTGGTCATTTCTTCATGCGCAGTGATAAACTCGGCACTCTAAAGCACCCGAGAGCGTTTTTTTCCATGCCAACCTAACCAGAGTGACGGGAGCGGCACAATTCAGAAAAAGTGCTCAGCTCGCCGAGAAAATGCGATTTAAGCAATAAAATTAAAAATGCTTATAAAACATAAACCAAACGTTGGAGGTGGTCATTTCTTCATGCGCAGTGATAAACTCGGCACTCTAAAGCACCCGAGAGCGTTTTATTTGATGCCAACCTAACCAGAGTGACGGGAGCGGCACAATTCAGAAAAAGTGCTCAGCTCGCCGAGAAAATGCGATTTAAGCAATAAAATTAAAAATGCTTATAAAACATAAACCAAACGTTGGAGGTGGTCATTTCTTCATGCGCAGTGATAAACTCGGCACTCTAAAGCACCCGAGAGCGTTTTATTCGATGCCAACCTAACCAGAGTGACGGGAGCGGCACAATTCAGAAAAAGCGCTCAGCTCGCCGAGAAAATGCGATTTAAGCAATAAAATTAAAAATGCTTATAAAACATAAACCAAACGTTGGAGGTGGTCATTTCTTCATGCGCGGTGATAAACTCGGCACTCTAAAGCACCCGAGAGCGTTTTTTTCCATGCCAACCTAACCAGAGTGACGGGAGCGGCACAATTCAGAAAAAGTGCTCAGCTCGCCGAGAAAATGCGATTTAAGCAATAAAATTAAAAATGCTTATAAAACATAAACCAAACGTTGGAGGTGGTCATTTCTTCATGCGCAGTGATAAACTCGGCACTCTAAAGCACCCGAGAGCGTTTTTTTCGATGCCAACCTAACCAGAGTGACGGGAGCGGCACAATTCAGAAAAAGTGCTCAGCTCGCCGAGTAAATGCGATTTAAGCAATAAAATTAAAAATGCTTATAAAACATAAACCAAACGTTGGAGGTGGTCATTTCTTCATGCGCAGTGATAAACTCGGCACTCTAAAGCACCCGAGAGCGTTTTTTTCGATGCCAACCTAACCAGAGTGACGGGAGCGGCACAATTCAGAAAAAGCGCTCAGCTCGCCGAGAAAATGCGATTTAAGCAATAAAATTAAAAATGCTTATAAAACATAAACCAAACGTTGGAGGTGGTCATTTCTTCATGCGCAGTGATAAACTCGGCACTCTAAAGCACCCGAGAGCGTTTTTTTCCATGCCAACCTAACCAGAGTGACGGGAGCGGCACAATTCAGAAAAAGCGCTCAGCTCGCCGAGAAAATGCGATTTAAGCAATAAAATTAAAAATGCTTATAAAACATAAACCAAACGTTGGAGGTGGTCATTTCTTCATGCACAGTGATAAACTCGGCACTCTAAAGCACCCGAGAGCGTTTTTTTCGATGCCAACCTAACCAGAGTGACGGGAGCGGCACAATTCAGAAAAAGTGCTCAGCTCGCCGAGAAAATGCGATTTAAGCAATACAATTAAAAATGCTTATAAAACATAAACCAAACGTTGGAGGTGGTCATTTCTTCATGCGCAGTGATAAACTCGGCACTCTAAAGCACCCGAGAGCGTTTTTTTCGATGCCAACCTAACCAGAGTGACGGGAGCGGCACAATTCAGAAAAAGTGCTCAGCTCGCCGAGAAAATGCGATTTAAGCAATAAAATTAAAAATGCTTATAAAACATAAACTAAACGTTGGAGGTGGTCATTTCTTCATGCGCAGTGATAAACTCGGGACTCTAAAGCACCCGAGAGCGTTTTATTCGATGCCAACCTAACCAGAGTGACGGGAGCGGCACAATTCAGAAAAAGTGCTCAGCTCGCCGAGAAAATGCGATTTAAGCAATAAAATTAAAAATGCTTATAAAACATAAACCAAACGTTGGAGGTGGTCATTTCTTCATGCGCAGTGATAAACTCGGCACTCTAAAGCACCCGAGAGCGTTTTTTTCGATGCCAACCTAACCAGAGTGACGGGAGCGGCACAATTCAGAAAAAGCGCTCAGCTCGCCGAGAAAATGCGATTTAAGCAATAAAATTAAAAATGCTTATAAAACATAAACCAAACGTTGGAGGTGGTCATTTCTTCATGCGCAGTGATAAACTCGGCACTCTAAAGCACCCGAGAGCGTTTTTTTCCATGCCAACCTAACCAGAGTGACGGGAGCGGCACAATTCAGAAAAAGCGCTCAGCTCGCCGAGAAAATGCGATTTAAGCAATAAAATTAAAAATGCTTATAAAACATAAACCAAACGTTGTAAATGGTCATTTCTTATTACGCAGTAATAAACTCGGCACTCCAAAGCACCCGAGAGCGTTTTTTTCGATGCCAACCTAACCAGAGTGACGGGAGCGGCACAATTCAGAAAAAGCGCTCAGCTCGCCGAGAAAATGCGATTTAAGCAATAAAATTAAAAATGCTTATAAAACATAAACCAAACGTTGGAGGTGGTCTTTTCTTCATGTGCAGTGATAAACTCGGCACTCTAAAGCACCCGAGAGCGTTTTTTTCCATGCCAACCTAAACAGAGTGACGGGAGCGGCACAATTCAGAAAAAGTGCTCAGCTCGCCGAGAAAATGCGATTTAAGCAATAAAATTAAAAATGCTTATAAAACATAAACCAAACGTTGTAGATGGTCATTTCTTATTACGCAGTAATAAACTCGGCACTCTAAAGCACCCGAGAGCGTTTTTTTCCATGCCAACCTAACCAGAGTGACGGGAGCGGCACAATTCAGAAAAAGTGCTCAGCTCGCCGAGAAAATGCGATTTAAGCAATAAAATTAAAAATGCTTATAAAACATAAACCAAACGTTGGAGGTGGTCATTTCTTCATGCGCAGTGATAAACTCGGCACTCTAAAGCACCCGAGAGCGTTTTTTTCGATGCCAACCTAACCAGAGTGACGGGAGCGGCACAATTCAGAAAAAGTGCTCAGCTCGCCGAGAAAATGCGATTTAAGCAATAAAATTAAAAATGCTTATAAAACATAAACCAAACGTTGGAGGTGGTCATTTCTTCATGCGCAGTGATAAACTCGGCACTCTAAAGCACCCGAGAGCGTTTTTTTCGATGCCAACCTAACCAGAGTGACGGGAGCGGCACAATTCAGAAAAAGTGCTCAGCTCGCCGAGAAAATGCGATTTAAGCAATAAAATTAAAAATGCTTATAAAACATAAACCAAACGTTGGAGGTGGTCATTTCTTCATGCGCAGTGATAAACTCGGCACTCTAAAGCACCCGAGAGCGTTTTTTTCGATGCCAACCTAACCAGAGTGACGGGAGCGGCACAATTCAGAAAAAGTGCTCAGCTCGCCGAGAAAATGCGATTTAAGCAATAAAATTAAAAATGCTTATAAAACATAAACCAAACGTTGTAAATGGTCATTTCTTATTACGCAGTAATAAACTCGGCACTCTAAAGCACCCGAGAGCGTTTTTTTCGATGCCAACCTAACCAGAGTGACGGGAGCGGCACAATTCAGAAAAAGCGCTCAGCTCGCCGAGAAAATGCGATTTAAGCAATAAAATTAAAAATGCTTATAAAACATAAACCAAACGTTGGAGGTGGTCTTTTCTTCATGTGCAGTGATAAACTCGGCACTCTAAAGCACCCGAGAGCGTTTTTTTCCATGCCAACCTAAACAGAGTGACGGGAGCGGCACAATTCAGAAAAAGTGCTCAGCTCGCCGAGAAAATGCGATTTAAGCAATAAAATTAAAAATGCTTATAAAACATAAACCAAACGTTGTAGATGGTCATTTCTTATTACGCAGTAATAAACTCGGCACTCTAAAGCACCCGAGAGCGTTTTTTTCCATGCCAACCTAACCAGAGTGACGGGAGCGGCACAATTCAGAAAAAGTGCTCAGCTCGCCGAGAAAATGCGATTTAAGCAATAAAATTAAAAATGCTTATAAAACATAAACCAAACGTTGGAGGTGGTCATTTCTTCATGCGCAGTGATAAACTCGGCACTCTAAAGCACCCGAGAGCGTTTTTTTCGATGCCAACCTAACCAGAGTGACGGGAGCGGCACAATTCAGAAAAAGTGCTCAGCTCGCCGAGAAAATGCGATTTAAGCAATAAAATTAAAAATGCTTATAAAACATAAACCAAACGTTGGAGGTGGTCATTTCTTCATGCACAGTGATAAACTCGGCACTCTAAAGCACCCGAGAGCGTTTTTTTCCATGCCAACCTAACCAGAGTGACGGGAGCGGCACAATTCAGAAAAAGTGCTCAGCTCGCCGAGAAAATGCGATTTAAGCAATAAAATTAAAAATGCTTATAAAACATAAACCAAACGTTGGAGGTGGTCATTTCTTCATGCGCAGTGATAAACTCGGCACTCTAAAGCACCCGAGAGCGTTTTTTTCCATGCCAACCTAACCAGAGTGACGGGAGCGGCACAATTCAGAAAAAGTGCTCAGCTCGCCGAGAAAATGCGATTTAAGCAATAAAATTAAAAATGCTTATAAAACATAAACCAAACGTTGGAGGTGGTCATTTCTTCATGCACAGTGATAAACTCGGCACTCTAAAGCACCCGAGAGCGTTTTTTTCGATGCCAACCTAACCAGAGTGACGGGAGCGGCACAATTCAGAAAAAGTGCTCAGCTCGCCGAGAAAATGCGATTTAAGCAATAAAATTAAAAATGCTTATAAAACCTAAACCAAACGTTGGAGGTGGTCATTTCTTCATGCGCAGTGATAAACTCGGCACTCTAAAGCACCCGAGAGCGTTTTTTTGGATGCCAACCTAACCAGAGTGACGGGAGCGGCACAATTCAGAAAAAGTGCTCAGCTCGCCGAGAAAATAAGATTTAAGCAATAAAATTAAAAATGCTTATAAAACATAAACCAAACGTTGGAGGTGGTCATTTCTTCATGCGCAGTGATAAACTCGGCACTCTAAAGCACCCGAGAGCGTTTTATTCGATGCCAACCTAACCAGAGTGACGGGAGCGGCACAATTCAGAAAAAGTGCTCAGCTCGCCGAGAAAATGCGATTTAAGCAATAAAATTAAAAATGCTTATAAAACATAAACCAAACGTTGGAGGTGGTCATTTCTTCATGCGCAGTGATAAACTCGGCACTCTAAAGCACCCGAGAGCGTTTTTTTCGATGCCAACCTAACCAGAGTGACGGGAGCGGCACAATTCAGAAAAAGTGCTCAGCTCGCCGAGAAAATGCGATTTAAGCAATAAAATTAAAAATGCTTATAAAACATAAACCAAACGTTGGAGTTGGTCATTTCTTCATGCGCAGTGATAAACTCGGCACTCTAAAGCACCCGAGAGCGTTTTTTTCGATGCCAACCTAACCAGAGTGACGGGAGCGGCACAATTCAGAAAAAGTGCTCAGCTCGCCGAGAAAATGCGATTTAAGCAATAAAATTAAAAATGCTTATAAAACATAAACCAAACGTTGGAGGTGGTCATTTCTTCATGCGCAGTGATAAACTCGGCACTCTAAAGCACCCAAGAGCGTTTTTTTCGATGCCAACCTAACCAGAGTGACGGGAGCGGCACAATTCAGAAAAAGCGCTCAGCTCGCCGAGAAAATGCGATTTAAGCAATAAAATTAAAAATGCTTATAAAACATAAACCAAACGTTGGAGGTGGTCATTTCTTCATGCACAGTGATAAACTCGGCACTCTAAAGCACCCGAGAGCGTTTTTTTCGATGCCAACCTAACCAGAGTGACGGGAGCGGCACAATTCAGAAAAAGTGCTCAGCTCGCCGAGAAAATGCGATTTAAGCAATAAAATTAAAAATGCTTATAAAACATAAACCAAACGTTGTAGATGGTCATTTTTTATTACGCAGTAATAAACTCGGCACTCTAAAGCACCCGAGAGCGTTTTTTTCGATGCCAACCTAACCAGAGTGACGGGAGCGGCACAATTCAGAAAAAGTGCTCAGCTCGCCGAGAAAATGCGATTTAAGCAATAAAATTAAAAATGCTTATAAAACATAAACCAAACGTTGGAGGTGGTCATTTCTTCATGCGCAGTGATAAACTCGGCACTCTAAAGCACCCGAGAGCGTTTTTTTCGATGCCAACCTAACCAGAGTGACGGGAGCGGCACAATTCAGAAAAAGTGCTCAGCTCGCCGAGAAAATGCGATTTAAGCAATAAAATTAAAAATGCTTATAAAACATAAACCAAACGTTGGAGTTGGTCATTTCTTCATGCGCAGTGATAAACTCGGCACTCTAAAGCACCCGAGAGCGTTTTTTTCGATGCCAACCTAACCAGAGTGACGGGAGCGGCACAATTCAGAAAAAGTGCTCAGCTCGCCGAGAAAATGCGATTTAAGCAATAAAATTAAAAATGCTTATAAAACATAAACCAAACGTTGGAGGTGGTCATTTCTTCATGCGCAGTGATAAACTCGGCACTCTAAAGCACCCAAGAGCGTTTTTTTCGATGCCAACCTAACCAGAGTGACGGGAGCGGCACAATTCAGAAAAAGCGCTCAGCTCGCCGAGAAAATGCGATTTAAGCAATAAAATTAAAAATGCTTATAAAACATAAACCAAACGTTGGAGGTGGTCATTTCTTCATGCACAGTGATAAACTCGGCACTCTAAAGCACCCGAGAGCGTTTTTTTCGATGCCAACCTAACCAGAGTGACGGGAGCGGCACAATTCAGAAAAAGTGCTCAGCTCGCCGAGAAAATGCGATTTAAGCAATAAAATTAAAAATGCTTATAAAACATAAACCAAACGTTGTAGATGGTCATTTTTTATTACGCAGTAATAAACTCGGCACTCTAAAGCACCCGAGAGCGTTTTTTTCGATGCCAACCTAACCAGAGTGACGGGAGCGGCACAATTCAGAAAAAGCGCTCAGCTCGCCGAGAAAATGCGATTTAAGCAATAAAATTAAAAATGCTTATAAAACATAAACCAAACGTTGGAGGTGGTCATTTCTTCATGCACAGTGATAAACTCGGCACTCTAAAGCACCCGAGAGCGTTTTTTTCGATGCCAACCTAACCAGAGTGACGGGAGCGGCACAATTCAGAAAAAGTGCTCAGCTCGCCGAGAAAATGCGATTTAAGCAATAAAATTAAAAATGCTTATAAAACATAAACCAAACGTTGTAAATGGTCATTTCTTATTACGCAGTAATAAACTCGGCACTCTAAAGCACCCGAGAGCGTTTTTTTCGATGCCAACCTAACCAGAGTGACGGGAGCGGCACAATTCAGAAAAAGCGCTCAGCTCGCCGAGAAAATGCGATTTAAGCAATAAAATTAAAAATGCTTATAAAACATAAACCAAACGTTGGAGGTGGTCTTTTCTTCATGTGCAGTGATAAACTCGGCACTCTAAAGCACCCGAGAGCGTTTTTTTCCATGCCAACCTAAACAGAGTGACGGGAGCGGCACAATTCAGAAAAAGTGCTCAGCTCGCCGAGAAAATGCGATTTAAGCAATAAAATTAAAAATGCTTATAAAACATAAACCAAACGTTGTAGATGGTCATTTCTTATTACGCAGTAATAAACTCGGCACTCTAAAGCACCCGAGAGCGTTTTTTTCCATGCCAACCTAACCAGAGTGACGGGAGCGGCACAATTCAGAAAAAGTGCTCAGCTCGCCGAGAAAATGCGATTTAAGCAATAAAATTAAAAATGCTTATAAAACATAAACCAAACGTTGGAGGTGGTCATTTCTTCATGCGCAGTGATAAACTCGGCACTCTAAAGCACCCGAGAGCGTTTTTTTCGATGCCAACCTAACCAGAGTGACGGGAGCGGCACAATTCAGAAAAAGTGCTCAGCTCGCCGAGAAAATGCGATTTAAGCAATAAAATTAAAAATGCTTATAAAACATAAACCAAACGTTGGAGGTGGTCATTTCTTCATGCGCAGTGATAAACTCGGCACTCTAAAGCACCCGAGAGCGTTTTTTTCGATGCCAACCTAACCAGAGTGACGGGAGCGGCACAATTCAGAAAAAGTGCTCAGCTCGCCGAGAAAATGCGATTTAAGCAATAAAATTAAAAATGCTTATAAAACATAAACCAAACGTTGGAGGTGGTCATTTCTTCATGCGCAGTGATAAACTCGGCACTCTAAAGCACCCGAGAGCGTTTTTTTCGATGCCAACCTAACCAGAGTGACGGGAGCGGCACAATTCAGAAAAAGTGCTCAGCTCGCCGAGAAAATGCGATTTAAGCAATAAAATTAAAAATGCTTATAAAACATAAACCAAACGTTGTAAATGGTCATTTCTTATTACGCAGTAATAAACTCGGCACTCTAAAGCACCCGAGAGCGTTTTTTTCGATGCCAACCTAACCAGAGTGACGGGAGCGGCACAATTCAGAAAAAGCGCTCAGCTCGCCGAGAAAATAAGATTTAAGCAATAAAATTAAAAATGCTTATAAAACATAAACCAAACGTTGGAGGTGGTCATTTCTTCATGCGCAGTGATAAACTCGGCACTCTAAAGCACCCGAGAGCGTTTTATTCGATGCCAACCTAACCAGAGTGACGGGAGCGGCACAATTCAGAAAAAGTGCTCAGCTCGCCGAGAAAATGCGATTTAAGCAATAAAATTAAAAATGCTTATAAAACATAAACCAAACGTTGGAGGTGGTCATTTCTTCATGCGCAGTGATAAACTCGGCACTCTAAAGCACCCGAGAGCGTTTTTTTCGATGCCAACCTAACCAGAGTGACGGGAGCGGCACAATTCAGAAAAAGTGCTCAGCTCGCCGAGAAAATGCGATTTAAGCAATAAAATTAAAAATGCTTATAAAACATAAACCAAACGTTGGAGTTGGTCATTTCTTCATGCGCAGTGATAAACTCGGCACTCTAAAGCACCCGAGAGCGTTTTTTTCGATGCCAACCTAACCAGAGTGACGGGAGCGGCACAATTCAGAAAAAGTGCTCAGCTCGCCGAGAAAATGCGATTTAAGCAATAAAATTAAAAATGCTTATAAAACATAAACCAAACGTTGGAGGTGGTCATTTCTTCATGCGCAGTGATAAACTCGGCACTCTAAAGCACCCAAGAGCGTTTTTTTCGATGCCAACCTAACCAGAGTGACGGGAGCGGCACAATTCAGAAAAAGCGCTCAGCTCGCCGAGAAAATGCGATTTAAGCAATAAAATTAAAAATGCTTATAAAACATAAACCAAACGTTGGAGGTGGTCATTTCTTCATGCACAGTGATAAACTCGGCACTCTAAAGCACCCGAGAGCGTTTTTTTCGATGCCAACCTAACCAGAGTGACGGGAGCGGCACAATTCAGAAAAAGTGCTCAGCTCGCCGAGAAAATGCGATTTAAGCAATAAAATTAAAAATGCTTATAAAACATAAACCAAACGTTGTAGATGGTCATTTTTTATTACGCAGTAATAAACTCGGCACTCTAAAGCACCCGAGAGCGTTTTTTTCGATGCCAACCTAACCAGAGTGACGGGAGCGGCACAATTCAGAAAAAGTGCTCAGCTCGCCGAGAAAATGCGATT
The DNA here is from genome assembly GCF_033458585.1 of Syngnathus typhle. NCBI lineage: Eukaryota > Metazoa > Chordata > Actinopteri > Syngnathiformes > Syngnathidae > Syngnathus > Syngnathus typhle. Next base: position 171,493 of record NW_026872038.1, read on the forward strand.
TAAGCAATAAAATTAAAAATGCTTATAAAACATAAACCAAACGTTGGAGGTGGTCATTTCTTCATGCGCAGTGATAAACTCGGCACTCTAAAGCACCCGAGAGCGTTTTTTTCGATGCCAACCTAACCAGAGTGACGGGAGCGGCACAATTCAGAAAAAGTGCTCAGCTCGCCGAGAAAATGCGATTTAAGCAATAAAATTAAAAATGCTTATAAAACATAAACCAAACGTTGGAGTTGGTCATTTCTTCATGCGCAGTGATAAACTCGGCACTCTAAAGCACCCGAGAGCGTTTTTTTCGATGCCAACCTAACCAGAGTGACGGGAGCGGCACAATTCAGAAAAAGTGCTCAGCTCGCCGAGAAAATGCGATTTAAGCAATAAAATTAAAAATGCTTATAAAACATAAACCAAACGTTGGAGGTGGTCATTTCTTCATGCGCAGTGATAAACTCGGCACTCTAAAGCACCCAAGAGCGTTTTTTTCGATGCCAACCTAACCAGAGTGACGGGAGCGGCACAATTCAGAAAAAGCGCTCAGCTCGCCGAGAAAATGCGATTTAAGCAATAAAATTAAAAATGCTTATAAAACATAAACCAAACGTTGGAGGTGGTCATTTCTTCATGCACAGTGATAAACTCGGCACTCTAAAGCACCCGAGAGCGTTTTTTTCGATGCCAACCTAACCAGAGTGACGGGAGCGGCACAATTCAGAAAAAGTGCTCAGCTCGCCGAGAAAATGCGATTTAAGCAATAAAATTAAAAATGCTTATAAAACATAAACCAAACGTTGTAGATGGTCATTTTTTATTACGCAGTAATAAACTCGGCACTCTAAAGCACCCGAGAGCGTTTTTTTCGATGCCAACCTAACCAGAGTGACGGGAGCGGCACAATTCAGAAAAAGCGCTCAGCTCGCCGAGAAAATGCGATTTAAGCAATAAAATTAAAAATGCTTATAAAACATAAACCAAACGTTGGAGGTGGTCATTTCTTCATGCACAGTGATAAACTCGGCACTCTAAAGCACCCGAGAGCGTTTTTTTCGATGCCAACCTAACCAGAGTGACGGGAGCGGCACAATTCAGAAAAAGTGCTCAGCTCGCCGAGAAAATGCGATTTAAGCAATAAAATTAAAAATGCTTATAAAACATAAACCAAACGTTGTAAATGGTCATTTCTTATTACGCAGTAATAAACTCGGCACTCTAAAGCACCCGAGAGCGTTTTTTTCGATGCCAACCTAACCAGAGTGACGGGAGCGGCACAATTCAGAAAAAGCGCTCAGCTCGCCGAGAAAATGCGATTTAAGCAATAAAATTAAAAATGCTTATAAAACATAAACCAAACGTTGGAGGTGGTCTTTTCTTCATGTGCAGTGATAAACTCGGCACTCTAAAGCACCCGAGAGCGTTTTTTTCCATGCCAACCTAAACAGAGTGACGGGAGCGGCACAATTCAGAAAAAGTGCTCAGCTCGCCGAGAAAATGCGATTTAAGCAATAAAATTAAAAATGCTTATAAAACATAAACCAAACGTTGTAGATGGTCATTTCTTATTACGCAGTAATAAACTCGGCACTCTAAAGCACCCGAGAGCGTTTTTTTCCATGCCAACCTAACCAGAGTGACGGGAGCGGCACAATTCAGAAAAAGTGCTCAGCTCGCCGAGAAAATGCGATTTAAGCAATAAAATTAAAAATGCTTATAAAACATAAACCAAACGTTGGAGGTGGTCATTTCTTCATGCGCAGTGATAAACTCGGCACTCTAAAGCACCCGAGAGCGTTTTTTTCGATGCCAACCTAACCAGAGTGACGGGAGCGGCACAATTCAGAAAAAGTGCTCAGCTCGCCGAGAAAATGCGATTTAAGCAATAAAATTAAAAATGCTTATAAAACATAAACCAAACGTTGGAGGTGGTCATTTCTTCATGCGCAGTGATAAACTCGGCACTCTAAAGCACCCGAGAGCGTTTTTTTCGATGCCAACCTAACCAGAGTGACGGGAGCGGCACAATTCAGAAAAAGTGCTCAGCTCGCCGAGAAAATGCGATTTAAGCAATAAAATTAAAAATGCTTATAAAACATAAACCAAACGTTGGAGGTGGTCATTTCTTCATGCGCAGTGATAAACTCGGCACTCTAAAGCACCCGAGAGCGTTTTTTTCGATGCCAACCTAACCAGAGTGACGGGAGCGGCACAATTCAGAAAAAGTGCTCAGCTCGCCGAGAAAATGCGATTTAAGCAATAAAATTAAAAATGCTTATAAAACATAAACCAAACGTTGTAAATGGTCATTTCTTATTACGCAGTAATAAACTCGGCACTCTAAAGCACCCGAGAGCGTTTTTTTCGATGCCAACCTAACCAGAGTGACGGGAGCGGCACAATTCAGAAAAAGCGCTCAGCTCGCCGAGAAAATGCGATTTAAGCAATAAAATTAAAAATGCTTATAAAACATAAACCAAACGTTGGAGGTGGTCTTTTCTTCATGTGCAGTGATAAACTCGGCACTCTAAAGCACCCGAGAGCGTTTTTTTCCATGCCAACCTAAACAGAGTGACGGGAGCGGCACAATTCAGAAAAAGTGCTCAGCTCGCCGAGAAAATGCGATTTAAGCAATAAAATTAAAAATGCTTATAAAACATAAACCAAACGTTGTAGATGGTAATTTCTTATTACGCAGTAATAAACTCGGCACTCTAAAGCACCCGAGAGCGTTTTTTTCCATGCCAACCTAACCAGAGTGACGGGAGCGGCACAATTCAGAAAAAGTGCTCAGCTCGCCGAGAAAATGCGATTTAAGCAATAAAATTAAAAATGCTTATAAAACATAAACCAAACGTTGGAGGTGGTCATTTCTTCATGCGCAGTGATAAACTCGGCACTCTAAAGCACCCGAGAGCGTTTTTTTCGATGCCAACCTAACCAGAGTGACGGGAGCGGCACAATTCAGAAAAAGTGCTCAGCTCGCCGAGAAAATGCGATTTAAGCAATAAAATTAAAAATGCTTATAAAACATAAACCAAACGTTGTAGATGGTCATTTCTTATTACGCAGTAATAAACTCGGCACTCTAAAGCACCCGAGAGCGTTTTTTTCCATGCCAACCTAACCAGAGTGACGGGAGCGGCACAATTCAGAAAAAGTGCTCAGCTCGCCGAGAAAATGCGATTTAAGCAATAAAATTAAAAATGCTTATAAAACATAAACCAAACGTTGGAGGTGGTCATTTCTTCATGCGCAGTGATAAACTCGGCACTCTAAAGCACCCGAGAGCGTTTTTTTCGATGCCAACCTAACCAGAGTGACGGGAGCGGCACAATTCTGAAAAAGTGCTCAGCTCGCCGAGAAAATGCGATTTAAGCAATAAAATTAAAAATGCTTATAAAACATAAACCAAACGTTGGAGGTGGTCATTTCTTCATGCGCAGTGATAAACTCGGGACTCTAAAGCACCCGAGAGCGTTTTATTCGATGCCAACCTAACCAGAGTGACGGGAGCGGCACAATTCAGAAAAAGTGCTCAGCTCGCCGAGAAAATGCGATTTAAGCAATAAAATTAAAAATGCTTATAAAACATAAACCAAACGTTGTAAATGGTCATTTCTTATTACGCAGTAATAAACTCGGCACTCTAAAGCACCCGAGAGCGTTTTTTTCGATGCCAACCTAACCAGAGTGACGGGAGCGGCACAATTCAGAAAAAGCGCTCAGCTCGCCGAGAAAATGCGATTTAAGCAATAAAATTAAAAATGCTTATAAAACATAAACCAAACGTTGGAGGTGGTCTTTTCTTCATGTGCAGTGATAAACTCGGCACTCTAAAGCACCCGAGAGCGTTTTTTTCCATGCCAACCTAAACAGAGTGACGGGAGCGGCACAATTCAGAAAAAGTGCTCAGCTCGCCGAGAAAATGCGATTTAAGCAATAAAAATAAAAATGCTTATAAAACATAAACCAAACGTTGTAGATGGTCATTTCTTATTACGCAGTAATAAACTCGGCACTCTAAAGCACCCGAGAGCGTTTTTTTCCATGCCAACCTAACCAGAGTGACGGGAGCGGCACAATTCAGAAAAAGTGCTCAGCTCGCCGAGAAAATGCGATTTAAGCAATAAAATTAAAAATGCTTATAAAACATAAACCAAACGTTGGAGGTGGTCATTTCTTCATGCGCAGTGATAAACTCGGCACTCTAAAGCACCCGAGAGCGTTTTTTTCGATGCCAACCTAACCAGAGTGACGGGAGCGGCACAATTCAGAAAAAGTGCTCAGCTCGCCGAGTAAATGCGATTTAAGCAATAAAATTAAAAATGCTTATAAAACATAAACCAAACGTTGGAGGTGGTCATTTCTTCATGCGCAGTGATAAACTCGGCACTCTAAAGCACCCGAGAGCGTTTTTTTCGATGCCAACCTAACCAGAGTGACGGGAGCGGCACAATTCAGAAAAAGCGCTCAGCTCGCCGAGAAAATGCGATTTAAGCAATAAAATTAAAAATGCTTATAAAACATAAACCAAACGTTGGAGGTGGTCATTTCTTCATGCGCAGTGATAAACTCGGCACTCTAAAGCACCCGAGAGCGTTTTTTTCCATGCCAACCTAACCAGAGTGACGGGAGCGGCACAATTCAGAAAAAGCGCTCAGCTCGCCGAGAAAATGCGATTTAAGCAATAAAATTAAAAATGCTTATAAAACATAAACCAAACGTTGGAGGTGGTCATTTCTTCATGCACAGTGATAAACTCGGCACTCTAAAGCACCCGAGAGCGTTTTTTTCGATGCCAACCTAACCAGAGTGACGGGAGCGGCACAATTCAGAAAAAGTGCTCAGCTCGCCGAGAAAATGCGATTTAAGCAATAAAATTAAAAATGCTTATAAAACATAAACCAAACGTTGGAGGTGGTCATTTCTTCATGCGCAGTGATAAACTCGGCACTCTAAAGCACCCGAGAGCGTTTTTTTCGATGCCAACCTAACCAGAGTGACGGGAGCGGCACAATTCAGAAAAAGTGCTCAGCTCGCCGAGAAAATGCGATTTAAGCAATAAAATTAAAAATGCTTATAAAACATAAACCAAACGTTGGAGGTGGTCATTTCTTCATGCGCAGTGATAAACTCGGGACTCTAAAGCACCCGAGAGCGTTTTATTCGATGCCAACCTAACCAGAGTGACGGGAGCGGCACAATTCAGAAAAAGTGCTCAGCTCGCCGAGAAAATGCGATTTAAGCAATAAAATTAAAAATGCTTATAAAACATAAACCAAACGTTGGAGGTGGTCATTTCTTCATGCGCAGTGATAAACTCGGCACTCTAAAGCACCCGAGAGCGTTTTTTTCGATGCCAACCTAACCAGAGTGACGGGAGCGGCACAATTCAGAAAAAGCGCTCAGCTCGCCGAGAAAATGCGATTTAAGCAATAAAATTAAAAATGCTTCTAAAACATAAACCAAACGTTGGAGGTGGTCATTTCTTCATGCGCAGTGATAAACTCGGCACTCTAAAGCACCCGAGAGCGTTTTTTTCGATGCCAACCTAACCAGAGTGACGGGAGCGGCACAATTCAGAAAAAGCGCTCAGCTCGCCGAGAAAATGCGATTTAAGCAATAAAATTAAAAATGCTTATAAAACATAAACCAAACGTTGGAGGTGGTCATTTCTTCATGCGCAGTGATAAACTCGGCACTCTAAAGCACCCGAGAGCGTTTTTTTCGATGCCAACCTAACCAGAGTGACGGGAGCGGCACAATTCAGAAAAAGTGCTCAGCTCGCCGAGAAAATGCGATTTAAGCAATAAAATTAAAAATGCTTATAAAACATAAACCAAACGTTGGAGGTGGTCATTTCTTCATGCGCAGTGATAAACTCGGCACTCTAAAGCACCCGAGAGCGTTTTTTTCGATGCCAACCTAACCAGAGTGACGGGAGCGGCACAATTCAGAAAAAGTGCTCAGCTCGCCGAGAAAATGCAATTTAAGCAATAAAATTTAAAATGCTTATAAAACATAAACCAAACGTTATAGATGGTCATTTCTTATTACGCAGTAATAAACTCGGCACTCTAAAGCACCCGAGAGCGTTTTTTTCCATGCCAACCTAACCAGAGTGACGGGAGCGGCACAATTCAGAAAAAGTGCTCAGCTCGCCGAGAAAATGCGATTTAAGCAATAAAATTAAAAATGCTTATAAAACATAAACCAAACGTTGGAGGTGGTCATTTCTTCATGCGCAGTGATAAACTCGGCACTCTAAAGCACCCGAGAGCGTTTTTTTCCATGCCAACCTAACCAGAGTGACGGGAGCGGCACAATTCAGAAAAAGTGCTCAGCTCGCCGAGAAAATGCGATTTAAGCAATAAAATTAAAAATGCTTATAAAACATAAACCAAACGTTGGAGGTGGTCATTTCTTCATGCGCAGTGATAAACTCGGCACTCTAAAGCACCCGAGAGCGTTTTATTCGATGCCAACCTAACCAGAGTGACGGGAGCGGCACAATTCAGAAAAAGTGCTCAGCTCGCCGAGAAAATGCGATTTAAGCAATAAAATTAAAAATGCTTATAAAACATAAACCAAACGTTGGAGGTGGTCATTTCTTCATGCGCAGTGATAAACTCGGCACTCTAAAGCACCCGAGAGCGTTTTTTTGGATGCCAACCTAACCAGAGTGACGGGAGCGGCACAATTCAGAAAAAGTGCTCAGCTCGCCGAGAAAATGCGATTTAAGCAATAAAATTAAAAATGCTTATAAAACATAAACCAAACGTTGGAGTTGGTCATTTCTTCATGCGCAGTGATAAACTCGGCACTCTAAAGCACCCGAGAGCGTTTTTTTCGATGCCAACCTAACCAGAGTGACGGGAGCGGCACAATTCAGAAAAAGTGCTCAGCTCGCCGAGAAAATGCGATTTAAGCAATAAAATTAAAAATGCTTATAAAACATAAACCAAACGTTGGAGGTGGTCATTTCTTCATGCGCAGTGATAAACTCGGCACTCTAAAGCACCCAAGAGCGTTTTTTTCGATGCCAACCTAACCAGAGTGACGGGAGCGGCACAATTCAGAAAAAGCGCTCAGCTCGCCGAGAAAATGCGATTTAAGCAATAAAATTAAAAATGCTTATAAAACATAAACCAAACGTTGGAGGTGGTCATTTCTTCATGCACAGTGATAAACTCGGCACTCTAAAGCACCCGAGAGCGTTTTTTTCGATGCCAACCTAACCAGAGTGACGGGAGCGGCACAATTCAGAAAAAGTGCTCAGCTCGCCGAGAAAATGCGATTTAAGCAATAAAATTAAAAATGCTTATAAAACATAAACCAAACGTTGTAGATGGTCATTTCTTATTACGCAGTAATAAACTCGGCACTCTAAAGCACCCGAGAGCGTTTTTTTTCGATGCCAACCTAACCAGAGTGACGGGAGCGGCACAATTCAGAAAAAGCGCTCAGCTCGCCGAGAAAATGCGATTTAAGCAATAAAATTAAAAATGCTTATAAAACATAAACCAAACGTTGGAGGTGGTCATTTCTTCATGCACAGTGATAAACTCGGCACTCTAAAGCACCCGAGAGCGTTTTTTTCGATGCCAACCTAACCAGAGTGACGGGAGCGGCACAATTCAGAAAAAGTGCTCAGCTCGCCGAGAAAATGCGATTTAAGCAATAAAATTAAAAATGCTTATAAAACATAAACCAAACGTTGTAAATGGTCATTTCTTATTACGCAGTGATAAACTCGGCACTCTAAAGCACCCGAGAGCGTTTTTTTCGATGCCAACCTAACCAGAGTGACGGGAGCGGCACAATTCAGAAAAAGTGCTCAGCTCGCCGAGAAAATGCGATTTAAGCAATAAAATTAAAAATGCTTATAAAACATAAACCAAACGTTGTAAATGGTCATTTCTTATTACGCAGTAATAAACTCGGCACTCTAAAGCACCCGAGAGCGTTTTTTTCGATGCCAACCTAACCAGAGTGACGGGAGCGGCACAATTCAGAAAAAGCGCTCAGCTCGCCGAGAAAATGCGATTTAAGCAATAAAATTAAAAATGCTTATAAAACATAAACCAAACGTTGTAAATGGTCATTTCTTATTACGCAGTAATAAACTCGGCACTCTAAAGCACCCGAGAGCGTTTTTTTCGATGCCAACCTAACCAGAGTGACGGGAGCGGCACAATTCAGAAAAAGCGCTCAGCTCGCCGAGAAAATGCGATTTAAGCAATAAAATTAAAAATGCTTATAAAACATAAACCAAACGTTGGAGGTGGTCTTTTCTTCATGTGCAGTGATAAACTCGGCACTCTAAAGCACCCGAGAGCGTTTTTTTCCATGCCAACCTAAACAGAGTGACGGGAGCGGCACAATTCAGAAAAAGTGCTCAGCTCGCCGAGAAAATGCGATTTAAGCAATAAAATTAAAAATGCTTATAAAACATAAACCAAACGTTGTAGATGGTCATTTCTTATTACGCAGTAATAAACTCGGCACTCTAAAGCACCCGAGAGCGTTTTTTTCCATGCCAACCTAACCAGAGTGACGGGAGCGGCACAATTCAGAAAAAGTGCTCAGCTCGCCGAGAAAATGCGATTTAAGCAATAAAATTAAAAATGCTTATAAAACATAAACCAAACGTTGGAGGTGGTCATTTCTTCATGCGCAGTGATAAACTCGGCACTCTAAAGCACCCGAGAGCGTTTTTTTCGATGCCAACCTAACCAGAGTGACGGGAGCGGCACAATTCAGAAAAAGTGCTCAGCTCGCCGAGAAAATGCGATTTAAGCAATAAAATTAAAAATGCTTATAAAACATAAACCAAACGTTGTAGATGGTCATTTCTTATTACGCAGTAATAAACTCGGCACTCTAAAGCACCCGAGAGCGTTTTTTTCCATGCCAACCTAACCAGAGTGACGGGAGCGGCACAATTCAGAAAAAGTGCTCAGCTCGCCGAGAAAATGCGATTTAAGCAATAAAATTAAAAATGCTTATAAAACATAAACCAAACGTTGGAGGTGGTCATTTCTTCATGCGCAGTGATAAACTCGGCACTCTAAAGCACCCGAGAGCGTTTTTTTCCATGCCAACCTAACCAGAGTGACGGGAGCGGCACAATTCAGAAAAAGTGCTCAGCTCGCCGAGAAAATGCGATTTAAGCAATAAAATTAAAAATGCTTATAAAACATAAACCAAACGTTGGAGGTGGTCATTTCTTCATGCGCAGTGATAAACTCGGCACTCTAAAGCACCCGAGAGCGTTTTTTTCCATGCCAACCTAACCAGAGTGACGGGAGCGGCACAATTCAGAAAAAGTGCTCAGCTCGCCGAGAAAATGCGATTTAAGCAATAAAATTAAAAATGCTTATAAAACATAAACCAAACGTTGTAGATGGTCATTTCTTATTACGCAGTAATAAACTCGGCACTCTAAAGCACCCGAGAGCGTTTTTTTCGATGCCAACCTAACCAGAGTGACGGGAGCGGCACAATTCAGAAAAAGTGCTCAGCTCGCCGAGAAAATGCGATTTAAGCAATAAAATTAAAAATGCTTATAAAACATAAACCAAACGTTGGAGGTGGTCATTTCTTCATGCGCAGTGATAAACTCGGCACTCTAAAGCACCCGAGAGCGTTTTATTCGATGCCAACCTAACCAGAGTGACGGGAGCGGCACAATTCAGAAAAAGCGCTCAGCTCGCCGAGAAAATGCGATTTAAGCAATAAAATTAAAAATGCTTATAAAACATAAACCAAACGTTGGAGGTGGTCATTTCTTCATGCGCGGTGATAAACTCGGCACTCTAAAGCACCCGAGAGCGTTTTTTTCCATGCCAACCTAACCAGAGTGACGGGAGCGGCACAATTCAGAAAAAGTGCTCAGCTCGCCGAGAAAATGCGATTTAAGCAATAAAATTAAAAATGCTTATAAAACATAAACCAAACGTTGGAGGTGGTCATTTCTTCATGCGCAGTGATAAACTCGGCACTCTAAAGCACCCGAGAGCGTTTTTTTCGATGCCAACCTAACCAGAGTGACGGGAGCGGCACAATTCAGAAAAAGTGCTCAGCTCGCCGAGTAAATGCGATTTAAGCAATAAAATTAAAAATGCTTATAAAACATAAACCAAACGTTGGAGGTGGTCATTTCTTCATGCGCAGTGATAAACTCGGCACTCTAAAGCACCCGAGAGCGTTTTTTTCGATGCCAACCTAACCAGAGTGACGGGAGCGGCACAATTCAGAAAAAGCGCTCAGCTCGCCGAGAAAATGCGATTTAAGCAATAAAATTAAAAATGCTTATAAAACATAAACCAAACGTTGGAGGTGGTCATTTCTTCATGCGCAGTGATAAACTCGGCACTCTAAAGCACCCGAGAGCGTTTTTTTCCATGCCAACCTAACCAGAGTGACGGGAGCGGCACAATTCAGAAAAAGCGCTCAGCTCGCCGAGAAAATGCGATTTAAGCAATAAAATTAAAAATGCTTATAAAACATAAACCAAACGTTGGAGGTGGTCATTTCTTCATGCACAGTGATAAACTCGGCACTCTAAAGCACCCGAGAGCGTTTTTTTCGATGCCAACCTAACCAGAGTGACGGGAGCGGCACAATTCAGAAAAAGTGCTCAGCTCGCCGAGAAAATGCGATTTAAGCAATAAAATTAAAAATGCTTATAAAACATAAACCAAACGTTGGAGGTGGTCATTTCTTCATGCGCAGTGATAAACTCGGCACTCTAAAGCACCCGAGAGCGTTTTTTTCGATGCCAACCTAACCAGAGTGACGGGAGCGGCACAATTCAGAAAAAGCGCTCAGCTCGCCGAGAAAATGCGATTTAAGCAATAAAATTAAAAATGCTTATAAAACATAAACCAAACGTTGGAGGTGGTCATTTCTTCATGCGCAGTGATAAACTCGGCACTCTAAAGCACCCGAGAGCGTTTTTTTCGATGCCAACCTAACCAGAGTGACGGGAGCGGCACAATTCAGAAAAAGTGCTCAGCTCGCCGAGAAAATGCGATTTAAGCAATAAAATTAAAAATGCTTATAAAACATAAACCAAACGTTGGAGGTGGTCATTTCTTCATGCGCAGTGATAAACTCGGCACTCTAAAGCACCCGAGAGCGTTTTTTTCGATGCCAATCTAACCAGAGTGACGGGAGCGGCACAATTCAGAAAAAGTGCTCAGCTCGCCGAGAAAATGCGATTCAAGCAATAAAATTAAAAATGCTTATTAAACATAAACCAAACGTTGGAGGTGGTCATTTCTTCATGCGCAGTGAATAACTCGGCACTCTAAAGCACCCGAGAGCGTTTTTTTCGATGCCAACCTAACCAGAGTGACGGGAGCGGCACAATTCAGAAAAAGTGCTCAGCTCGCCGAGAAAATGCGATTTAAGCAATAAAATTAAAAATACTTATAAAACATAAACCAAACGTTGGAGGTGGTCATTTCTTCATGCGCAGTGATAAACTCGGCACTCTAAAGCACCCGAGAGCGTTTTTTTCGATGCCAACCTAACCAGAGTGACGGGAGCGGCACAATTCAGAAAAAGTGCTCAGCTCGCCGAGAAAATGCGATTTAAGCAATACAATTAAAAATGCTTATAAAACATAAACCAAACGTTGGAGGTGGTCATTTCTTCATGCGCAGTGAATAACTCGGCACTCTAAAGCACCCGAGAGCGTTTTTTTCGATGCCAACCTAACCAGAGTGACGGGAGCGGCACAATTCAGAAAAAGTGCTCAGCTCGCCGAGAAAATGCGATTTAAGCAATAAAATTAAAAATGCTTATAAAACATAAACCAAACGTTGGAGGTGGTCATTTCTTAATGCGCAGTAATAAACTCGGCACTCTAAAGCACCCGAGAGCGTTTTTTTCGATGCCAACCTAACCAGAGTGACGGGAGCGGCACAATTCAGAAAAAGTGCTCAGCTCGCCGAGAAAATGCGATTTAAGCAATAAAATTAAAAATGCTTATAAAACATAAACCAAACGTTGGAGGTGGTCATTTCTTAATGCGCAGTAATAAACTCGGCACTCTAGAGCACCCGAGAGCGTTTTTTTCGATGCCAACCTAACCAGAGTGACGGGAGCGGCACAATTCAGAAAAAGTGCTCAGCTCGCCGAGAAAATGCGATTTAAGCAATAAAATTAAAAATGCTTATAAAACATAAACCAAACGTTGGAGGTGGTCATTTCTTAATGCGCAGTAATAAACTCGGCACTCTAAAGCACCCGAGAGCGTTTTTTTCGATGCCAACCTAACCAGAGTGACGGGAGCGGCACAATTCAGAAAAAGCGCTCAGCTCGCCGAGAAAATGCGATTTAAGCAATAAAATTAAAAATGCTTATAAAACATAAACCAAACGTTGGAGGTGGTCATTTCCTAATGCGCAGTAATAAACTCGGCACTCTAAAGCACCCGAGAGCGTTTTTTTCGATGCCAACCTAACCAGAGTGACGGGAGCGGCACAATTCAGAAAAAGTGCTCAGCTCGCCGAGAAAATGCGATTTAAGCAATAAAATTAAAAATGCTTATTAAACATAAACCAAACGTTGGAGGTGGTCATTTCTTCATGCGCAGTGAATAACTCGGCACTCTAAAGCACCCGAGAGCGTTTTTTTCGATGCCAACCTAACCAGAGTGACGGGAGCGGCACAATTCAGAAAAAGCGCTCAGCTCGCCGAGAAAATGCGATTTAAGCAATAAAATTAAAAATGCTTATAAAACATAAACCAAACGTTGGAGGTGGTCATTTCTTCATGCGCAGTGAATAACTCGGCACTCTAAAGCACCCGAGAGCGTTTTTTTCGATGCCAAGTGACGGGAGCGGCACAATTCAGAAAAAGTGCTCAGCTCGCCGAGAAAATGCGATTTAAGCAATAAAATTAAAAATGCTTATAAAACATAAACCAAACGTTGGAGGTGGTCATTTCTTAATGCGCAGTAATAAACTCGGCACTCTAAAGCACCCGAGAGCGTTTTTTTCGATGCCAACCTAACCAGAGTGACGCGAGCGGCACAATTCAGAAAAAGTGCTCAGCTCGCCGAGAAAATGCGATTTAAGCAATAAAATTAAAAATGCTTATAAAACATAAACCAAACGTTGGAGGTGGTCATTTCTTAATGCGCAGTAATAAACTCGGCACTCTAAAGCACCCGAGAGCGTTTTTTTCGATGCCAACCTAACCAGAGTGACGGGAGCGGCACAATTCAGAAAAAGCGCTCAGCTCGCCGAGAAAATGCGATTTAAGCAATAAAATTAAAAATGCTTATAAAACATAAACCAAACGTTGGAGGCATTTCTTAATGCGCAGTGATAAACTCGGCACTCTAAAGCACCCGAGAGCGTTTTTTTCGATGCCAACCTAACCAGAGTGACGGGAGCGGCACAATTCAGAAAAAGTGCTCAGCTCGCCGAGAAAATGCGATTTAAGCAATAAAATTAAAAATGCTTATAAAACATAAACCAAACGTTGGAGGTGGTCATTTCTTAATGCGCAGTAATAAACTCGGCACTCTAAAGCACCCGAGAGCGTTTTTTTCGATGCCAACCTAACCAGAGTGACGGGAGCGGCACAATTCAGAAAAAGTGCTCAGCTCGCCGAGAAAATGCGATTTAAGCAATAAAATTAAAAATGCTTATAAAACATAAACCAAACGTTGGAGGTGGTCATTTCTTAATGCGCAGTAATAAACTCGGCACTCTAGAGCACCCGAGAGCGTTTTTTTCGATGCCAACCTAACCAGAGTGACGGGAGCGGCACAATTCAGAAAAAGTGCTCAGCTCGCCGAGAAAATGCGATTTAAGCAATAAAATTAAAAATGCTTATAAAACATAAACCAAACGTTGGAAGTGGTCATTTCTTCATGCGCAGTGATAAACTCGGCACTCTAAAGCACCCGAGAGCGTTTTTTTCGATGCCAACCTAACCAGAGTTACGGGAGCGGCACAATTCAGAAAAAGCGCTCAGCTCGCCGAGAAAATGCGATTTAAGCAATAAAATTAAAAATGCTTATAAAACATAAACCAAACGTTGGAGGTGGTCATTTCTTCATGCGCAGTGAATAACTCGGCACTCTAAAGCACCCGAGAGCGTTTTTTTCGATGCCAAGTGACGGGAGCGGCACAATTCAGAAAAAGTGCTCAGCTCGCCGAGAAAATGCGATTTAAGCTATAAAATTAAAAATGCTTATAAAACATAAACCAAACGTTGGAGGTGGTCATTTCTTAATGCGCAGTAATAAACTCGGCACTCTAAAGCACCCGAGAGCGTTTTTTTCGATGCCAACCTAACCAGAGTGACGGGAGCGGCACAATTCAGAAAAAGTGCTCAGCTCGCCGAGAAAATGCGATTTAAGCAATAAAATTAAAAATGCTTATAAAACATAAACCAAACGTTGGAGGTGGTCATTTCTTAATGCGCAGTAATAAACTCGGCACTCTAAAGCACCCGAGAGCGTTTTTTTCGATGCCAACCTAACCAGAGTGACGGGAGCGGCACAATTCAGAAAAAGTGCTCAGCTCGCCGAGAAAATGCGATTTAAGCAATAAAATTAAAAATGCTTATTAAACATAAACCAAACGTTGGAGGTGGTCATTTCTTCATGCGCAGTGAATAACTCGGCACTCTAAAGCACCCGAGAGCGTTTTTTTCGATGCCAACCTAACCAGAGTGACGGGAGCGGCACAATTCAGAAAAAGCGCTCAGCTCGCCGAGAAAATGCGAATTAAGCAATAAAATTAAAAATGCTTATAAAACATAAACCAAACGTTGGAGGTGGTCATTTCTTAATGCGCAGTAATAAACTCGGCACTCTAAAGCACCCGAGAGCGTTTTTTTCGATGCCAACCTAACCAGAGTGACGGGAGCGGCACAATTCAGAAAAAGTGCTCAGCTCGCCGAGAAAATGCGATTTAAGCAATAAAATTAAAAATGCTTATAAAACATAAACCAAACGTTGGAGGTGGTCATTTCTTAATGCGCAGTAATAAACTCGGCACTCTAAAGCACCCGAGAGCGTTTTTTTCGATGCCAACCTAACCAGAGTGACGGGAGCGGCACAATTCAGAAAAAGTGCTCAGCTCGCCGAGAAAATGCGATTTAAGCAATAAAATTAAAAATGCTTATTAAACATAAACCAAACGTTGGAGGTGGTCATTTCTTCATGCGCAGTGAATAACTCGGCACTCTAAAGCACCCGATAGCGTTTTTTTCGATGCCAACCTAACCAGAGTGACGGGAGCGGCACAATTCAGAAAAAGTGCTCAGCTCGCCGAGAAAATGCGATTTAAGCAATAAAATTAAAAATGCTTATAAAACATAAACCAAACGTTGGAGGTGGTCATTTCTTAATGCGCAGTAATAAACTCGGCACTCTAAAGCACCCGAGAGCGTTTTTTTCGATGCCAACCTAACCAGAGTGACGGGAGCGGCACAATTCAGAAAAAGTGCTCAGCTCGCCGAGAAAATGCGATTTAAGCAATAAAATTAAAAATGCTTATAAAACATAAACCAAACGTTGGAGGTGGTCATTTCTTAATGCGCAGTAATAAACTCGGCACTCTAAAGCACCCGAGAGCGTTTTTTTCGATGCCAACCTAACCAGAGTGACGGGAGCGGCACAATTCAGAAAAAGTGCTCAGCTCGCCGAGAAAATGCGATTTAAGCAATAAAATTAAAAATGCTTATAAAACATAAACCAAACGTTGGAGGTGGTCATTTCTTAATGCGCAGTAATAAACTCGGCACTCTAAAGCACCCGAGAGCGTTTTTTTCGATGCCAACCTAACCAGAGTGACGGGAGCGGCACAATTCAGAAAAAGTGCTCAGCTCGCCGAGAAAATGCGATTTAAGCAATAAAATTAAAAATGCTTATTAAACATAAACCAAACGTTGGGGGTGGTCATTTCTTCATGCGCAGTGAATAACTCGGCACTCTAAAGCACCCGAGAGCGTTTTTTTCGATGCCAACCTAACCAGAGTGACGGGAGCGGCACAATTCAGAAAAAGCGCTCAGCTCGCCGAGAAAATGCGATTTAAGCAATAAAATTAAAAATGCTTATTAAACATAAACCAAACATTGGAGGTGGTCATTTCTTCATGCGCAGTGAATAACTCGGCACTCTAAAGCACCCGAGAGCGTTTTTTTCGATGCCAACCTAACCAGAGTGACGGGAGCGGCACAATTCAGAAAAAGCGCTCAGCTCGCCGAGAAAATGCGATTTAAGCAATAAAATTAAAAATGCTTATAAAACATAAACCAAACGTTGGAGGTGGTCATTTCTTCATGCGCAGTGATAAACTCGGCACTCTAAAGCACCCGAGAGCGTTTTTTTCGATGCCAACCTAACCAGAGTGACGGGAGCGGCACAATTCAGAAAAAGTGCTCAGCTCGCCGAGAAAATGCGATTTAAGCAATAAAATTAAAAATGCTTATAAAACATAAACCAAACGTTGGAGGTGGTCATTTCTTCATGCGCAGTGAATAACTCGGCACTCTAAAGCACCCGAGAGCGTTTTTTTCGATGCCAACCTAACCAGAGTGACGGGAGCGGCACAATTCAGAAAAAGTGCTCAGCTCGCCGAGAAAATGCGATTTAAGCAATAAAATTAAAAATGCTTATAAAACATAAACCAAACGTTGGAGGTGGTCATTTCTTAATGCGCAGTAATAAACTCGGCACTCTAAAGCACCCGAGAGCGTTTTTTTCGATGCCAACCTAACCAGAGTGACGGGAGCGGCACAATTCAGAAAAAGCGCTCAGCTCGCCGAGAAAATGCGATTTAAGCAATAAAATTAAAAATGCTTATAAAACATAAACCAAACGTTGGAGGTGGTCATTTCTTCATGCGCAGTGATAAACTCGGCACTCTAAAGCACCCGAGAGCGTTTTTTTCGATGCCAACCTAACCAGAGTGACGGGAGCGGCACAATTCAGAAAAAGCGCTCAGCTCGCCGAGAAAATGCGATTTAAGCAATAAAATTAAAAATGCTTATAAAACATAAACCAAACGTTGGAGGTGGTCATTTCTTCATGCGCAGTGATAAACTCGGCACTCTAAAGCACCCGAGAGCGTTTTTTTCCATGCCAACCTAACCAGAGTGACGGGAGCGGCACAATTCAGAAAAAGCGCTCAGCTCGCCGAGAAAATGCGATTTAAGCAATAAAATTAAAAATGCTTATAAAACATAAACCAAACGTTGGAGGTGGTCATTTCTTCATGCACAGTGATAAACTCGGCACTCTAAAGCACCCGAGAGCGTTTTTTTCGATGCCAACCTAACCAGAGTGACGGGAGCGGCACAATTCAGAAAAAGTGCTCAGCTCGCCGAGAAAATGCGATTTAAGCAATAAAATTAAAAATGCTTATAAAACATAAACCAAACGTTGGAGGTGGTCATTTCTTCATGCGCAGTGATAAACTCGGCACTCTAAAGCACCCGAGAGCGTTTTTTTCGATGCCAACCTAACCAGAGTGACGGGAGCGGCACAATTCAGAAAAAGCGCTCAGCTCGCCGAGAAAATGCGATTTAAGCAATAAAATTAAAAATGCTTATAAAACATAAACCAAACGTTGGAGGTGGTCATTTCTTCATGCGCAGTGATAAACTCGGCACTCTAAAGCACCCGAGAGCGTTTTTTTCGATGCCAACCTAACCAGAGTGACGGGAGCGGCACAATTCAGAAAAAGTGCTCAGCTCGCCGAGAAAATGCGATTTAAGCAATAAAATTAAAAATGCTTATAAAACATAAACCAAACGTTGGAGGTGGTCATTTCTTCATGCGCAGTGATAAACTCGGCACTCTAAAGCACCCGAGAGCGTTTTTTTCGATGCCAATCTAACCAGAGTGACGGGAGCGGCACAATTCAGAAAAAGTGCTCAGCTCGCCGAGAAAATGCGATTCAAGCAATAAAATTAAAAATGCTTATTAAACATAAACCAAACGTTGGAGGTGGTCATTTCTTCATGCGCAGTGAATAACTCGGCACTCTAAAGCACCCGAGAGCGTTTTTTTCGATGCCAACCTAACCAGAGTGACGGGAGCGGCACAATTCAGAAAAAGTGCTCAGCTCGCCGAGAAAATGCGATTTAAGCAATAAAATTAAAAATACTTATAAAACATAAACCAAACGTTGGAGGTGGTCATTTCTTCATGCGCAGTGATAAACTCGGCACTCTAAAGCACCCGAGAGCGTTTTTTTCGATGCCAACCTAACCAGAGTGACGGGAGCGGCACAATTCAGAAAAAGTGCTCAGCTCGCCGAGAAAATGCGATTTAAGCAATACAATTAAAAATGCTTATAAAACATAAACCAAACGTTGGAGGTGGTCATTTCTTCATGCGCAGTGAATAACTCGGCACTCTAAAGCACCCGAGAGCGTTTTTTTCGATGCCAACCTAACCAGAGTGACGGGAGCGGCACAATTCAGAAAAAGTGCTCAGCTCGCCGAGAAAATGCGATTTAAGCAATAAAATTAAAAATGCTTATAAAACATAAACCAAACGTTGGAGGTGGTCATTTCTTAATGCGCAGTAATAAACTCGGCACTCTAAAGCACCCGAGAGCGTTTTTTTCGATGCCAACCTAACCAGAGTGACGGGAGCGGCACAATTCAGAAAAAGTGCTCAGCTCGCCGAGAAAATGCGATTTAAGCAATAAAATTAAAAATGCTTATAAAACATAAACCAAACGTTGGAGGTGGTCATTTCTTAATGCGCAGTAATAAACTCGGCACTCTAGAGCACCCGAGAGCGTTTTTTTCGATGCCAACCTAACCAGAGTGACGGGAGCGGCACAATTCAGAAAAAGTGCTCAGCTCGCCGAGAAAATGCGATTTAAGCAATAAAATTAAAAATGCTTATAAAACATAAACCAAACGTTGGAGGTGGTCATTTCTTAATGCGCAGTAATAAACTCGGCACTCTAAAGCACCCGAGAGCGTTTTTTTCGATGCCAACCTAACCAGAGTGACGGGAGCGGCACAATTCAGAAAAAGCGCTCAGCTCGCCGAGAAAATGCGATTTAAGCAATAAAATTAAAAATGCTTATAAAACATAAACCAAACGTTGGAGGTGGTCATTTCCTAATGCGCAGTAATAAACTCGGCACTCTAAAGCACCCGAGAGCGTTTTTTTCGATGCCAACCTAACCAGAGTGACGGGAGCGGCACAATTCAGAAAAAGTGCTCAGCTCGCCGAGAAAATGCGATTTAAGCAATAAAATTAAAAATGCTTATTAAACATAAACCAAACGTTGGAGGTGGTCATTTCTTCATGCGCAGTGAATAACTCGGCACTCTAAAGCACCCGAGAGCGTTTTTTTCGATGCCAACCTAACCAGAGTGACGGGAGCGGCACAATTCAGAAAAAGCGCTCAGCTCGCCGAGAAAATGCGATTTAAGCAATAAAATTAAAAATGCTTATAAAACATAAACCAAACGTTGGAGGTGGTCATTTCTTCATGCGCAGTGAATAACTCGGCACTCTAAAGCACCCGAGAGCGTTTTTTTCGATGCCAAGTGACGGGAGCGGCACAATTCAGAAAAAGTGCTCAGCTCGCCGAGAAAATGCGATTTAAGCAATAAAATTAAAAATGCTTATAAAACATAAACCAAACGTTGGAGGTGGTCATTTCTTAATGCGCAGTAATAAACTCGGCACTCTAAAGCACCCGAGAGCGTTTTTTTCGATGCCAACCTAACCAGAGTGACGCGAGCGGCACAATTCAGAAAAAGTGCTCAGCTCGCCGAGAAAATGCGATTTAAGCAATAAAATTAAAAATGCTTATAAAACATAAACCAAACGTTGGAGGTGGTCATTTCTTAATGCGCAGTAATAAACTCGGCACTCTAAAGCACCCGAGAGCGTTTTTTTCGATGCCAACCTAACCAGAGTGACGGGAGCGGCACAATTCAGAAAAAGCGCTCAGCTCGCCGAGAAAATGCGATTTAAGCAATAAAATTAAAAATGCTTATAAAACATAAACCAAACGTTGGAGGCATTTCTTAATGCGCAGTGATAAACTCGGCACTCTAAAGCACCCGAGAGCGTTTTTTTCGATGCCAACCTAACCAGAGTGACGGGAGCGGCACAATTCAGAAAAAGTGCTCAGCTCGCCGAGAAAATGCGATTTAAGCAATAAAATTAAAAATGCTTATAAAACATAAACCAAACGTTGGAGGTGGTCATTTCTTAATGCGCAGTAATAAACTCGGCACTCTAAAGCACCCGAGAGCGTTTTTTTCGATGCCAACCTAACCAGAGTGACGGGAGCGGCACAATTCAGAAAAAGTGCTCAGCTCGCCGAGAAAATGCGATTTAAGCAATAAAATTAAAAATGCTTATAAAACATAAACCAAACGTTGGAGGTGGTCATTTCTTAATGCGCAGTAATAAACTCGGCACTCTAGAGCACCCGAGAGCGTTTTTTTCGATGCCAACCTAACCAGAGTGACGGGAGCGGCACAATTCAGAAAAAGTGCTCAGCTCGCCGAGAAAATGCGATTTAAGCAATAAAATTAAAAATGCTTATAAAACATAAACCAAACGTTGGAAGTGGTCATTTCTTCATGCGCAGTGATAAACTCGGCACTCTAAAGCACCCGAGAGCGTTTTTTTCGATGCCAACCTAACCAGAGTTACGGGAGCGGCACAATTCAGAAAAAGCGCTCAGCTCGCCGAGAAAATGCGATTTAAGCAATAAAATTAAAAATGCTTATAAAACATAAACCAAACGTTGGAGGTGGTCATTTCTTCATGCGCAGTGAATAACTCGGCACTCTAAAGCACCCGAGAGCGTTTTTTTCGATGCCAAGTGACGGGAGCGGCACAATTCAGAAAAAGTGCTCAGCTCGCCGAGAAAATGCGATTTAAGCTATAAAATTAAAAATGCTTATAAAACATAAACCAAACGTTGGAGGTGGTCATTTCTTAATGCGCAGTAATAAACTCGGCACTCTAAAGCACCCGAGAGCGTTTTTTTCGATGCCAACCTAACCAGAGTGACGGGAGCGGCACAATTCAGAAAAAGTGCTCAGCTCGCCGAGAAAATGCGATTTAAGCAATAAAATTAAAAATGCTTATAAAACATAAACCAAACGTTGGAGGTGGTCATTTCTTAATGCGCAGTAATAAACTCGGCACTCTAAAGCACCCGAGAGCGTTTTTTTCGATGCCAACCTAACCAGAGTGACGGGAGCGGCACAATTCAGAAAAAGTGCTCAGCTCGCCGAGAAAATGCGATTTAAGCAATAAAATTAAAAATGCTTATTAAACATAAACCAAACGTTGGAGGTGGTCATTTCTTCATGCGCAGTGAATAACTCGGCACTCTAAAGCACCCGAGAGCGTTTTTTTCGATGCCAACCTAACCAGAGTGACGGGAGCGGCACAATTCAGAAAAAGCGCTCAGCTCGCCGAGAAAATGCGAATTAAGCAATAAAATTAAAAATGCTTATAAAACATAAACCAAACGTTGGAGGTGGTCATTTCTTAATGCGCAGTAATAAACTCGGCACTCTAAAGCACCCGAGAGCGTTTTTTTCGATGCCAACCTAACCAGAGTGACGGGAGCGGCACAATTCAGAAAAAGTGCTCAGCTCGCCGAGAAAATGCGATTTAAGCAATAAAATTAAAAATGCTTATAAAACATAAACCA